>NC_039273.1:20890536-21190536 GCF_003368295.1 Carassius auratus | reverse complement strand
CGCAAGCTGCTTTATGTTTTGCGTTGAGGTTCGATGTGCTGCTGTGATATGCGAACGCTAGTTGGTGCTTCAGTATAATCGTTCCGCCGAAACGCGTCCAGTGAGAAACGTTCCGCGGTGCAAAAATAAGTTATTAAAAATGCGGGAATTTTTTTTGTGTAATTAATTAATCTTAATTAACGCGTTATTTTTTGTGTAATTAATTAATCTCAATTAACGCGTTAAAGTCCCGGCCCTAATTTTCATTATAAACCTGGTCAAAACTTTTCCACACCTCAGACTTTGCTTTAGTTGTTGGTGAAACCAAAACGTAATCACCAGAGGCAAGCCTCCGTTACACCTACTCAGCATTCATTTTTGCATCTTTCTCCTGCTAATCGAAACACATCACATGACCGCTCGTTTACCTCGCAAACCGGAGCGCAAGCCAGAGCCCGGCCCAAGCCCCGTCAGGTTCAGGCAAAGATCTTCAGCTCTAGGCAGTGGTCTCCTGCAGAGTTTAGCTCCAATTTTAATTAAACACAGCTGAACCAACTAATTATGGTCTTAAGCGGCATTCACGCCATGTTTTAATTACCAAAATTCCAAGATGACAAAATGTGAAATTCTACACAGATCTGCCCATGAACTCAAAGGTAGCGGCTAAATGAACCTGGTGGTGGTCAGGTGGTAAAGCAGTTACATTTTCAAAGTCGCAGCTCGCAGAACATTGAGAGCTTACAAGTTGTAATTATGAGTTGTTTAGCATGTGAAGGCTTTGGCGTTGAGAGTGTTGCTATAGAAACACATAATTCAGCTCCGAGTAGAATGTCACATGTTGTCAACTCAGAAAAAAAGTAATTACAACATGGCGTGAAGGCAGCATAACTAGGCATACTAGAAACTTCCAGGCAGGTGTGTTGAGGCAAGTCAAAGCTTCCTTTTTTCAGAGAGTGTACAATTCAATCATAATTCATCCATTAATCAACATTCAATCCATCAATGGCTCATTTCATTCATCTTTTTCATTGCCCACCACACTACACCCCTTCAATTCCACTCATCCCTGTACACTCCACCCATCCTGTCCCACAATCTAATCTGCTTGAACCCATAATCTCTGCAGAAGGGCATGAACACAGGGATGATGTTTGTCATTTGTCATGTTGCATTTGTTTGTGAGGGACTCAAATGCAAAATCATGATCCAGCCATTCGAAGCTGCACAGATGTAAATACATTAGCTTCCTTTTTCAACACTCTGTAGGACAAAGATCACCACAGACAGGCACATGGCGAGATACTTTGCTTTGTTGGAGTCAATCTGTATATCTGACAGAAATTTCTCTATTTAGCTTTACAGCAAGAGGAAATCAAAGCCACCCGCTTGCAGAGCTTTCCACAAGCCGCAGGAGGAGAGGCAGCCAGGCGACATATTGTGCACTGAGCTTTTCCCTTCCAGGACATGCTACTGTGTTAAAGAGACCAGCAAAAGACTCATTCAAAACACACACACACAGAAATCGGCAACCAGCTGCAAACCTTGATACTAGCTAGCTTGAGGAATATTTTTTTTTTGAGGTCAGTTAGGTTTCTTTTTCTTCTGCAAACATGCATTAAACTGATCAAAAGAGAGCATAGAGACATTTACACTGTTACAAAAAAAAAAACATATTTCCGATAAATGCCATTCATTGATCTTTGTCTTTATCAAGGAAACCTGAAAAATATTAAGCAGCACAAGTGTTTTCAACACTGATAAAGAGGAAAAAATTTTGAGCACCGAATCATAATTATTTATCATGATTTCTGAAGCATCAAGTGACACTTAAGACTAAATATTCAGATCTGTGAATTAATAAATTTCATTAAAAAAAAAAAAAAAATATATATATATATATATATATATATATATAATATATATATTATTAAACTGTAATTTTCACAGTATTGCTGATTTTGATCAAATGAATGAAGCCTTGTTGATGATTCATTACTCACCTGCCACAGAATTTGGACGTGGCATAACCAAAGAAGTGCTGTGGTACGTGATTGGTCCATCCACATGTGATGTCATGACGGGAGTCGCCCCTGTGGTGTCTGTCCTCAGCTGGGCTTCACCAGACACCGCCGGCTCCTCTGGGGTGATGGGAGTGCAGGGCGGATGAGCGCTACGCCCGCTCTCGCCCCTTACACCCGCACCACCATCTTTCGCCCACTCCAGACTAGAGCCACAGCGCTCTTCATTCTCGCTGGAACTGGTGACTGTTGCTGCAGGATGGAGAGAATCAGAGAGAGATGAAGGTGAATGAAGTATGGGGGGAGGAGCCAGACATTAATGGGAAGGACACAAGAGGAGAGAACGACACAGAAGGTCAAGCCAGAAAATCACGGAAAAGAAAACAGGAATTAACCATCAAAGGCAGTTTTGGAGAGATGGTAAACAAACAATGATCTTGGAGTGTAAGAACATCAGATAGGAGTCATCCAGGTAATTGCTGTCAGACGTTTTGCTTTAATGCAGTTGTCTTTGACCTTTCTTTGCCGCAACCAAATAGAAAAACACTGTTTTGGGCTTTAAAAAAACCCTACTGATGTCCTACTTCAAGAAACCACCGGCAGACCTGAAATAATGACCCAACGCCGTCCCAGTTTTTGACAGAGCGTATCTCAGACTCATGAGCATTAACAGCACAGGCCAACAAAAACACTTCAAGAAAGTTAACCAGCAATAAACAGCTTTGATAAGTCAGTCTCAGGGAGTCTAGTGCTCACTTCCTCTCTTCCTCACAGTCCTGGTGCTGTTTTTTGGTGGTGCAGAAAAGTCAGTCGTGCATAAACACACACACACACACACTTGTCAGTACTGTATCTCCAAATGTGCTGTAACATGTTAGAAATGTTGAAAACTCATAAATACAGATCTGGGAATCATTTTTCATTTTTCTAAAGATCTTTGTGTTCTTATGAAGAAAGTCATGTATATCTGGGAAGGCATGAGGGTCATTTTAGGGTGAAGTATCTCTTTGATCACCAGGCTCAGAGCAGGCATTGAAGATTGAAGTGGAGCTACTGCGGACTTTGCAAAATGCACTGTTTGTTTCTATAATTTCAGAAACAAAAATTAAAAATGAAACAAAGTACTGAACATTTCCTCTTGTGCTTCTGAAAACTGGATGGCAGACCAGCTTTTAATTCAGCCTGACAGATATGCATTCCCGCTCGGCTTGAATAGACCATTCATCAGTGAGTTGTTTCTCTTTTTGTTTTGTGTTCAATGTGAAAGAGTCTTAACTCTGAAGTCTCGACAAAACAAAGTTTGTATGGAGCCTACAGTATATGCTGTAAGCAGTTGTTGGATAAATGGTAGCAAACAATGTTGGACTTTGAGATAAAGGAGGACTTTGATAAGTAGGGCGGTAGATGTTACCTATGATCCCGCTGTCTTTGCTCTCCAGGGTGGAGCTGGGGGTGGTGATGACGGTGGAAGTGGCAGTGGAGCAGGTGCTGGAGCAGATGACAGGAGCCCTGCTGTTGGAGGAGGTCTCAGGTAAGGTGGAAGAGGGGCTCTCAGCGCTGGGAGACGCCGTACTGCTGGTCAATGTGGAGCAAGGACTCACGCCTTGACTGGACACTATACACTACAGTGACAGGGGGGGGGGGGGGGGTTGGTGAAGCAAAAGAAGCAAAAACAATATATAAATATATAAATAAATAAATACTGCATGAAGGAAAAAAGAGATAAAAGGAAAAGCAAAAACGGAGCGAGGAGATAAAGTGATAGATGGTAACTGTTAAACTCAGCTCTCATGTACATACAAGGGCAAGGCCAAAAATACTCCAAGACCTCCAGTCTGCTTTTGTTCCAATATAAGCACCCAATTAGATGCTTTTAGAAAACAGATATAGCCTGTAACGGCAACAGTAACCAACACACAGACAAATGTACATCTGCATTTTACCAGTGTTTAAAAAAATAACGGAAAATGCTGTTGGAAATAAAGGTTTCTTAATCCTGGTGTTGTAAAAAAAAATACAAATTAATCAGTGATGGCAACTTTCCACAGTCAAAAGAAGTTAAGTCATTTTAAACAAATACATCATTACGGAAATAAAACTGGTGTATTCAAAGTGTATCAGGTTGACTTTGTGGTTCAGTGGTTCTCAACCTTCTTTGACTCAAAGGCCCCATTCTACAACACAACTTTTAAACCTTTGTAGTCGATTCATGCGTATACGCGTGATGAGGCATTTTCTCCTGATAACCACGAAAATAACTTAAATTACACTTTCAGTTTTGATCGTACAGATAAGAGCAATACATCAATCGAATCTGTAAAGGGTCTACTTTTTTTGTATACAGACATAACAACAACAAAACTTTGTGCATTTATAAAATAAAGATAACAAACAAGGTGTGCTGTCTGCAGCCTTTGTCTGTGGTGATCTTCATTTACAAACGCATCATTAAAATGAACTGTAACTCAGTGAATACTCAACGAAAAGACATGAGAGAGATATCTATTGAAGGCCTGACATGTCTCTACTTTTAAACTAATCAAAGTGCTACCGAAAACAAATATTCTGTGATAAAGTAATCCATATGAAAACAATGCGAGGTTCGTTTTTCACATCTCCCTTCATTATCTTCTAATGCGACCACGCCCCCGCACTGAACGCTCTATTCAGATTCTAATGTTTCACTGAAGCGCGCAGCTTGAATACGCCCACACAACAGAAGACAATGCAGCGATACAGTTCTAGTTTTTTTATTTTACTGTTTGCTTCGCGATAAGAGGAGTAAGACATAATTCACTCCAAGAAGATGTGATGAGGTGATGAGTTTTGGATTTCCTCAGAAAAAACAATGAAGAGTTTATAAACATTAGTAAGTCTCTTTTTATTTATTTATATACTTATTATGTTTCACATAATGTGCAAACATTTTACTAGTTAGACTTTTTGTAAACTATAATTCCTGACTAAATGTATAATGAAGTGAAAGATTATGAACTTTTAATAACAATATACACTATAGTATAGTGACTATACCATACAAAAGCTTGATGTAAATAATATAAATGTAAATGTAACAAATGTAACAAACAATGCTGTTCTTTCAATTTATAAAAAAAAACAGAAAAATATTCTCAGCTCTTTTCCACATTAATAATAATAATAATAGCTAATAATAATAAAAGTTTTTTTGTAGAAAATCAGATTATTAAAAGGATTTCTGAAGGATTGTGTGACTGGAGTAATGATGCAAAAAATTCAACTTTGAATGTCAGCTTTGATTGTTCCCAAAAAACTGTTTATCTGCAATTGCAAGTGAATATTAAATTATTTTGTGGGATAATTAAATATATTCTAAATAAACTACAAACATAAAATTATATACATTTATTTTGTCCTCAGATTCTTTCTTGTAACTCTTCCCTCTCAGTCACAAACCTGACTGAAAGGCTCATTATGCAGCTCATTATGCAGGCCTTTGTCTTCTCAGGTGTAAATCACAACATAATGCTGATAGTTCACGCCCTCTTGCATAGACCCTTTCTACACAAAAAGTGCCTTAGAAAATTTTAATCAAGTGAGTAAACAAGATGATTTTCACATAATTTAGAAAGAAAAAGTTCTCAAAAGTCCCGGGAACCAATGTTCTGTAAGTGTTGTATGGCCTTATTCAAGTGATTTACAATTTTTTGTTTTTCACTAACCACGCATAGCATTTTGTTTTCTCAAAAACACAATCATGTACATACATGATGCTCACATATTATTATGGCCCAGTTTGTGCTGATTACAGTGATATTAGACTTTAGCCATTTAGATGTTTATAAGCAACTGAAAAAAGCACAAATGTCAGGGCATGACAAAACTTCTCCAGGCCCCAAAATTACCCTTAGACCTTAGAGGGTTAAAGCCAATATAAGTCAAGATATTTTTGGAGGCATTTCTGCTTTAATTATGACAGAGCTACTATTTATATATTCAATTAATGAACCATGATTAAGTTGGGGACTCCAGATTTTTAAAGAACTGTTTGTCCTTCAATAAAAACTTTATTTATTATTTATTATTACATCTTTATTTTGTGTTTGTGTGTGTGTGTGTGTGTGTTTGGTCAAGTCAGATTTTTTTAATTATATTAATAGTAATAGTAATATGTTAACTTAAAATCGAAGTCATCTTGTGGCTCATGGAAGTTTGCTGAGGGACGGGCCCCTGGTTAAGAACCAATGCTTTAAAAAGGACCAGAAGACCTGAATGCAGATTAGCACAAAGAACTAGCACATTAATGGGTATCCTACCTGCTGCATATCTAAAGGAAGTGCTTACTGAGCATAAACCAGCAGAAAGAACATTTCTGCTTGACTCTTATTTTAATACAGTACAGAGTACATCAAACCCTAGATACTACTCTGTCCTCTCCTCTTACCTCTCTCCGTACTTCATATAGGTCAGGGAGTGTGATGGTGTGTGTGTGAGGGGAATCAGTGTACCGGAGCCCTGGTTCCCAGAGAACTGTTGCCTGCCAGCCGCTCACCAATGAAAAATTCTCTCCACAAACACACACACACACACACACACATCAGAGTAAAGCAGCGCTCAAGCTTTCAGGTAGAGCTTCATGCACCTGTTCAATAATTTCTTCAGTGCTGCAATAGAATCAGATGAGCGTTCGTAAGAGATACACTATTGCTCCACCCGCATCATTCATTTTCCAGCGGAGAAACTGCATTACTCACCGGGCAGCAACATCTCCAGGGTGCTTCTCCACATCAAGATGGTTTCTCCCCTTATAAAGCAGCTATGCACGTACAAAGCAGCAAACACGCAGAAACCAGCATTCATACTTAATGTGTTGCATTTGAAAAGCCAGAAGGGAAAGTCAGAAACTGGCCAATCAGAAAGCAGCTTCTCATTTGTGATAAAACATGACTGATGAAGCATGCTTGTGGATGAATTCAGCAACTAATAGCTTTGTGTGCAGCAATCCATAAAACGCTACATAAGCCTCTTAAGAGCGACTTAGATCCCAGATAAATGCCTCAAAACCTCTGTATGGTGTACCTACTGTATGATGATGTGGACACACCATCACAAAAAGATGTTAGATTTTAGTAATCAGGAATTAGTATATTACAGCTATACAATAAAAAACACAAAGCACATGTCGAATTAAACAGTCAAACAAACACAGCTTTAAATAAACAAATAAGATAACTAAACAGATTATTTAAAATACAGCTATGTTTATCTTGATTTTAAGTCACTTACAATGTTGGTAGTAAATTAAAGTGTACTCTTTCTCCATGTGTCATCTGCATTCAAATCTCCCATTTTATTGGTCAGCAAAAAGCACTATCCTTATGACTTTTGACAGTTTTTGTGAAAACTACAGATTGTATGTCCAAACTTTTGTATCCCCACTGGCAGATAGTTGGATAAAACTAATTTTGGGGAGCTGAAATTTCCCCACCTTTTTGGCTAAAGCAAATGCCACAGCCCCTTTTCATCATGTAAGCACCAATTTAAATATAAATTGCATTTCTCCTGCTAAGTTTTATTAAAAACCAATCTTGCCAGCAGTGAATCAAGAGTACGACCAACCAGATGGAATCTGAAGCTCTTCCAGTACTGTGTCTGAAGTGAAAGTGTGATTCTGAGGGCAAAACAGCTCCAGCAGTGTAATCAATCTCTCTGATAAATGACCTCTGGTATCTAAGGCTGATTGCATGTAACCTGACTGAAAAGAAAATTCAGAGGCTGTTTCCTCTTTCTAAGGATGTTATCATCCTAATCTTGCAATCTCTGGTGACATGATGCAGCAGGCAGGTTGTTTGTGTATCAGATTGCATGTCTTTCAGAGTTTGGGTGTTTAGACCTGTTGGGTTCATGCTTACCTGTTTCTCCTCCATGTTTGTTTGTGAAGAGGTAGGGATGGCGTCTCCCAGCAGGAAGCCCAACCGTGTCATGAGCTCCTGGACAGCCGGGGAGGAGCCAGACTCAGCCGGCGAGAGCAGCTCTGCACACATATACACCATCACAAAGGTTAGGGGAGGATGCACACAAAAAGCCCACACCCAAAAGCAACATGTCTACAGGTAACCAAACAAACAAAGGATACATTTACATTGACAATACACCTACTTGACCACATTAACATTCAAACCCCTACATTCAGTCTAATTACATATTCAACGCTATTCCTCCAGTATGTCAAATCTGTTCCAACTCACCAAGATCCAAAGGACTGGTGTGGCACTTCCTGTGCTCTCCTTTCCTCTCCACTCGCTGCCTTTCACAGTCTCCTCTGCTCTCTCACAATCTCCGTCCCTCCCTCTCACATCTCTCTCTCTCTCTCTCTATCTCAATCCCTCCCTCTCTCCCCCTCCTCTCTGTTGCCGTGTATCTCTCGCTCTGTAGTACAACGCACAGTGTTTACAGTGCTCCACACAGCTTCAGAAAGCCTAGGTTTGAGATGCAGTTATTATGACAACCAAGTTTCCATCCATTCAGAGACTGTGTGTGTGAGACGGAGAGGACAGGGTGTGAATGTGAATGAGCAGAGATCGTGCTCACTGCAATCACTGGGCTAGTACAACTGACTAGACACACACACTTACACTTTCACTCATTCTCTCCCTTTTTCACGTGCAGCAACACCATCCCACAATTCTGCATTGCCAGACATGAAAAGAAACAGTCATTGTACATTAATTTACTGTTAGATACTGACATTTTAGGGATTTAATTCAGTGACGTTCATAGAGTCGTGTTGAAAATCAGTTCGATTTGGAAAAGAGACCAATTGGGCTAAACATTAAAGACATCAACTCAAAATTACTTGTTTAATTAATCTCTCTGGTTTTGCTGCACATGATTTATCATTTCATGTTATTCCAGTGAATAGTTTTTTTTTGTTAATCCAACCAAGGCCATGTAGGTGGGGGAAAATATTATCCAATAATACTATAGATTGACTGACTTTCAGCGGAATACTGTCTCACTCAGAAATGCTTGACATTAAGAGCATTAAATACAATTGAATGTCAATAAATAAAAAATCTGTAAGGTTTACTGAATCAACTGTTAAAAAAAAATATATATATATTTTTTTTACAGTTCTTTCAGTAAACCTTACAGATTTTTATTTTATTGACAGTCACATTGTATTTAATGCTCTTAATGTACTAAATGGTACTAAAGTGTGTGCCAAGAAAATATCCCCCACACCATTACACCACCACCACTGAGACAAGGCAGAATGGAGACATGCTTTCATGTCCTTTAGACCAAATTTTGACCCTACCATCTGAATGTTGCAGCAGAAATCAAGACTCATCAGACCAGGCAACATTTTTCCAATCTCCAATTGTCCAATTTTGGTGAGCCTGTGGTCGGTCTTCTGCTGCTATAGACCATCTGGTTCAGGGTTCGACATGTTGTGCGTTCAGAGATTTTATTCTGCATACCTTGGTTGTAATGAGTGGTTATTTGAGTTACTGTTGCCTTTCTATAATCTCTAACCAGTCTACCCATTTTCCTCGGACCTCTGACATCAACAAGGCATTTTCGTCCACAACTGCTGCTAACTGGATATTTTCTCTTTTTCTTACCATTCTCTGTAAACCCTAGAGATGGTTGTCCCAGTAGATCAGCAGTTTTTGAAATACTCAGACAAGCCTGTCTGGCACCAACAACCATTCAAAGTCACTTAAATCCCCTTTCTTCCCCATTCTGATGCTCAGTTTGAACTTCAGCAAGTCATCTTCACAACATCTAGATGCCTAAATGCATTGAGTTACTGCCATGCATTGGCGGATTGGCAATTTGTGCTACCAAGCAATTGAACAGGTGTACCTAATAAAGTGGCCGGTGAGTGTATATATACACACACACACACACACATGCACCAACACACGCTCATGGCAAAGCTGAATATTTGACAAGTCACCAGTGTGACATGATCCTTGAGAAATCATTCTAATTTGCTCATATGGTGCTCAAGAAACATTTCATATCAATATTGAAAACAGCTTGACATGGCCGATAAAGTTTCATCCCTGATACCATATTACTTTGCACTTGCAAGTAACCATCTAGCAACTGCAAAGAACCCACTTTTAAGTCTCATTCATATGCTGATCTTTTCATTCAGTGCCAGTTATTGTAATTGGTTGTATTTGTAAATGGAGGGGTATATGGGGTCATGGTTTTATTTGAAGTTTACATTTTTGTGTCAGACATTCACATTCACATTCATTCGTATTAGGCAACTTCAAAACGAACTACGCAAAGTAAATGTGTCATTTGCGTCAGAATGTTATGATTGGCTCAGAGTAGATGTCTTACCTCAGCATGTTCTGAATCTTAACTCATGCGTGCTCATACTGCTAATTTTCATTCTGGGTTCACATAGAGCACATTACCGGTAATATACTATTGGTAGACCAAATTTTCAGTATTTTTGAAAAAGTCCTGTTCACACATGATCTCTTAACAGGAATTTTCCAGTAATTTACCAGTAAAGACCGAGGGCCCTATCATAAACCCGACGCAATGCGACGCAAGGCGCAGCGCAAGTGTGTTTGCTAGTTTCAGTCTGGTGCCGTTTGCATTTTCCCGTCCAGCACCACGTCGTTTAATTAGCTAATTAATTTGCACTCATTTTTGTGCCTATGCGTGTGCTGATCTAAAAAATAGGTGTGTTCAGGCGCATTGCTGGTGCAATGCTATTTTAAGGAGCTGAAGATTTTAAGGAGCAGTGTTTATCTTTGTTATTTAAGGAGTGTACACGCTGCTTATTAAACACAGGGATGCACAGCAGCACACAAACATGCCAAATATTAGAAATTAAAGGATTGCAATGTAGGCGTCTTATATATATATATATATATATATATATTTTCTCCGTTTCATATCGGAGAAGTGTTCTGTCATTGAACTTGCCGTATTCTGCTGTGTAAATGGCAAATCCGTCATGGCATGCGCGCAACTGGCTCTTAAAGGGAATGGAAGATGAGTGTCTGATTGGTTTATTGCATGTTACACCCAAAAAAACACCCATTATTCATTAAGAGAAAAGGGACAACCCGTTTAGACCATGCGCCTGGGCACGCCAACCGTTTTTCCGTCGTTAAAATAGCAACAGTGGATCTGGACACGCCTTGAGTGAACCTGCGCCATGTGCTTTACACTTTGCGTTTAGATTGTTAAAATAGGGCCCTGAATGTGTGAAAGGGGCTATTGACTCAATAGATACATTCAGTTAAAAAAAAAAAAAAAAAAAATTTGATGTTCAAAATATTATTTTCAAAACATCAAAACATTGTTCATAGCATCATTGATGCAACTATAATTGCGGTGTAAATACATTTAAATGCTGTTACTGAGCACCCTCTGCGGAGCAAAAATGTATTTTGAGGATCCTGATTCCTTTGGTAACAGCCTACAGTGACTATTCAAATTGAATTTATTGAATAAAAGAATTTGACAAATTATAAGAATATCACACACCTATAGTTATACATATAGTATGTATATACTCAAACTATCGTACACATATACGAAATGCCAAAAAACTCTAATGATGATGTCATATTTATCAAGTAAATACCAAGACACAAAAGCACAATTAAACAAATATGTGGCTAGGCATATTTACACTACTACGTTATGTAAATGAGCAGAGCAGTCTTGTGTAGCATCCCTGAGGGGGTGACAGGGCAATAGGCCACAGTTAATTAGCATACTGCACTCCGTCAGCAACTCGCTGTCCTGCTCCCTCTCTCCCTCATTAACATCTCCTGCCATCAATCCAGCTTTACACAAATCACTCCACAATTGATTGAAACTGCTGGTCAGGCAGTGTTGTTTGCTTTCGACTGACTGCAGATTTCACAGACAAACCTCCGGCAGAATCCATATTTAATACATCATTCATAAAACATTTATTAACATTCAATGAAATGCAGCACAAGCACACTCGCCCTCCGGGTCTACAGTCAAAGTCATATAAAAGCATGTTAAACCAGAAAAATGTTCCCTAATTAAACAATTTATTCTGCTTTTCTTTACATACAGACATTAGGAGATTGAAATGAGTTTGTTTCTAAGCACGTTTACGGTGGTCCACAAGTCTGCAGCCAGCTTCTCTCAGCTGATCTGTGTTTGCCAAAGGACACAGACCTCCCAATGAGTTCACACATTTCACTCCCCTTTTGCTTATGAAGAACATGTACACCAAACCATATCCTTCACACGTGCACACACACACACACACACAGTTAGACATGGTTTGTTTTTGCAGAGAACTCAAGCAGTGGTGTAGTGGTGCTTTCTCATTTCGGCAGGCCAGAAGTCTAGAAAACTAGTAACACTTGTGTGTGCATGTGTCTGTGTATGAAAATCACTTCAGATCAGTTGCCAGATTCCTTCCTGATTGTTTGAGTGAGCTGCGTAAATCTAAACTAAACGTGTGATGTACAGCAAATTACTGGAATAAACCAGTGTAATGACTTTGATGTCATGAATACAAGCAATAATTTTAGAGCCAGATATACATGAGCTTCCAGCCTAGCGCATTTCACACAGTCTGCTAGTTTCACTTTTGCTGTAATCGTGTATGCTTTACATTTAAAATAAATGTTTTTTTGTTTGTTTTATATTTCCGATTTAGTTTTTATCCAAATTCATGCACTAATGGACAGGGGCGTCGGACTGGGGGTAAAAACCAGTACTGATTACCAGGGCCCCAAAGGAAGAGAGGGCCCTTGAAAAGTCTGGAATATATATTTTCAAGGCGGAGGGGCCCATTATGACTGCCTATGCATAGGGCCCGGGATCATGCCACAGAAGTGCATGCTCTCTGACTCTCTTGCTCTCGTTCTTGCTCTCTTTCTCTCTCTCCCTCTTCTTACAGTCAAATAACTTTAGGTATCGGTGCATCCCTACTTAAAAATAAATGTTGGCATCTAGTTCTTTGAAGAATCTTGAGCAAAACTGACAGAATTTTAAGATCTATTCATGGAAACGTTCTTTGGGAATCCAAAAATGATTCTTCTGCCGCTACCTCCTTTTGAAACCTTTATATTAAGTGTATTGCAAGCACTTATGTTTTTCTAACGCAAATAATATACGTTTTTCAATAGCAGATTTTAAAAGGAATAATTATCCGTCTTTTGTGCAGTTCATTCGAACAATGTTATGCATAAATTCACTTTCAGCACAAATCTTTTTTTTTTCTTTTTCAAATGCACTTGTCAATATAATAGTTTTTTTTAGCACTATAAATTTCCAGTCACATTGGATCCCCAGGTATATGCCCTGAAAAAAGTTTTTCAAGCAGTACTTCATCCAATTAATAATTTTTCTTTCAATTTAAGGCATTTTTATAGAAGTTATTTAAATATCCTGATTTAACCAAGGCCTAGTCCTGGCTTAAGCTAAGCACTGTCTGTGAAACCGTCTCTATGTTCAAACATGGAAGTTCATTCATACAAGAATGAAAACAATGTCGTTCAGATCAGGCATGTACAAACTTTTTAAATTATTTTATGCACTAAAATGCGCACACGTCACCTCACAGCATAACTCCAGATCAGCTGTATGTCATGTGGGTTAAATGAGACCTGTTCTGAGGAGGATCACTTTATTGACAGGTACACTACACAATTAAATGTAAACCCTTAAGTCAGATGTCCTTATATGGACTGTGGGCCCAATTTAACGATCTAAACGCACAGTGTAAAGCACACGGCGCAGGTGTCCAAATCCACTTTTGCTATTTTAACGACGGAAAAACGCTCCGTGTTCTTTTTGGAATGGGTTGTCCCTATTCTCTTAATAAGTAATGGATGTAACATTCAATAAACCAATCAGAGTGTCATCTTCCATTCCCTTTAAGAGCGAGATGCGCTTACACCATGGCAGATCGCTATTTACATGGCGGAATTTTTTGGCGGAAAAGCTGAAACTTAACTGAAGTTCAGCAGGAATCCACCAAAGCTTCCCGAGGTGAAGAAGGCGTGGGATGAAGTAGAATTTCATTCATCGTTATAAGTAGCATAACAGTATAATAGGCTGAATTGCAAATAGGTAGCATAATTCTAATACACACAATGACTATCCATCATTACATTTTTACATTTATGTAGCCTACACAATAATATTCTTTTACAACTTAATCCTTTTGGTTTTAATATTTGGCATGTTTGTATGATGTGCATCCCTCTGTGTAATAAGTCAACGCGCACTGTGGACCCGCCCAGAGGCGCATTTCCTACCCACGCGCCCTTTAAATAACAAAAAATATATTGCGCCATTGACTTTAGACCAGGTTTGAGTTGGTCTATGGCGCAGTCTATTTTCGGTTTCTTAAAATAGCAATGCAACAGCAATGCGCCTGAACACACCTCTTTTTTAAACCAGCACGCCCATGGGTGCACAAATGGGTGCAAATGCATTTGCTAATTAAATGACGTGGCGCTGGACAGGAAAATGCGAACTGCGTTGGACTGAAACTAGTAAACACACTTGTGTTGCGCCTTGCGTCGCATTGCGCCGGGTGTATGATAGGGCCCTCTAACTTTAACGTTTGATCTTCACAGAAAGGTTGCCAGCGACAAGCCTGACATCACCCACATCACCACCCATATTTACAGTAAACCAGTTATGTATAAGTGCATTCATCTCATGTTGTTTTTGCCATAATTTAAAAATTTTGGAAAAAGAATTCATGTCCATGTAGAAGTAGTACATGGTGTGAAGTCAGCATATGATCTTGGGTATTTGACAACAGCATTATCTAACTGACTTGATAATATTTTTATCGATCTGTTTCTTCCTTTGTTAGGATGTAGCTGACAAGACAGACTCCAGTAAGAATCCTCAGCGATGATCAAGCAAGTCCACATCTAACCCATCTAGAGTGGGAATCATCTTGGAAGAAAACGTTGTAATGGATGAACCAACTGATCTCAGACCTGCTATGTCCATTTTTTCAGACTGATTTATGCCCTGCACCTGGAGTAAGTGTTTGAAAAGCACTTTATATTTTATTCAGCAGGTAATGCTCAACCTCAGAAAAGGTGAGTTGGCACCTAACATTCAGTACTGCCAATATTTTGGAATAAAACCAGATAGTTTTGATTCTGTTTGTTGTGATTCTGATATAAACTGTTTTATATTAGTTTGGTAAACTAGATTTTTAAACTAGAAATTACGCTGACATTCTTTTTTAAATTTTTCACACAAAAATTTTGGGTAATGATTTCACATCTATATTTTTTAAGTTGAGCCAATGAAAAATAAATAACTTGCCCTAAACAATATTTTCTATGTCTATAAAACCTATATTTGTTTCGATTAAATCTATATTTTTCAGTTTAGATCAAAAATAGAATTTAAATTGACTTACGTCAACAAGAAAAATATACTTTGTGCCAAGTTTTATAAAATAGTTTTCACAATAGCACAAGAGATTGTGCTCTGAAGATGTCAGTGGAAAATGCTGGTCATGGCTCAAAGAGAACAGACACAATGTTGCCATAGAGATTTGTCAGCTCAATCAAAAGGAAAGGCTGAAACTCTAAGATTTCAAATATTGTTTAGGGCAAATTATTTATTTTTCATTGGCTCAAGTTATAAAATAGAGATTTGATTCATTACCCTAAATTTAATTGGATGAATAAAAAAAAGAAAAAAATCTGTGTGGTTTGAGAACCAGGTAAAGGATCAGATATTGGGGTAAATCAGACAATTCCTCCAAATTCTCCAGTCTCAATTTCTATACTGCCTCTTAGACTATGAATCAACCATAATCTCACTCATCTCATTCGGCCCGTCATTTTCATTTTCTAGACGCTGAAATCTATTTGCATGCTAAAAAGCTTGGAAACACCATTCCCCTCCCCCGTCCACACTTCCATCTCCACTCCATCCCTTTTCATCAGATGGCCTTGTTCTTCCACATATAGGTAATAACATAAGAAAATATCTTCAGAGAACACAAACTCACTCTTTTCCCACAATTCTTTTCATTGGTAGCATGTGCACGTATGTATGTGAGAGACAGACAGAGTAAGATACCCCAACAGGCCAAGATATGAGATAGTGTGAGATATGAGAGAGGGAGAGGTATGTATCTTTGTAAGGAGGAGTGTGAAAAAAGAGGGGGAGGTGGTGAAGGAGTACGACAGACACAGAGCGAGAGAGAGAGAGAGAGAGAGAGAGAGAGAGAGCAAGAGCAAGAGAGAGAAAGAGCGAGAGAGATGCAATACAGGGGTCCAGCATTAGTAAATACACAATCCATAAAAAACTAAGTGCTATATTTTCAAATGGAAGGATGACATTTTATAAATTTGCTTAAGAAAATAATGTTTTCTGAAAGTTTGTTGTTATTGTGCACTGTAATAGCATGATATGGTCATATGTGACAAAAATATTTTGTTTCAAAATTAATTAAATGAATAAACAAAACTAAATAAAAAATAATAATAGAGTCAAATAAAAAAATATATATATAAATAAAATATATAATAAAGAAAATTATTTTATTATGGTAAATATGAGTTTACGATAGCGTTTATAATTAAACCACAGTAGCCACAAATTTACAATTGTCTGAGAAGTCATGAAATGTTCTTTAGCATCACAAACCATAAAATGTAGTCAGGGTTCTGCTATGGTTTAGCATGGTTTCCAGAGATCTGGAGCTGATTCGGGGTAGCTCGGTGGTTTGTGACTGTTGTCCCGCAGCGCGCTGTCTTTTAAGGGGCCGTTCACATATTCCCAAGTTCGTTATTTCCTATGTAGGTGCGCGGGAATGCGTCCACACAGCATCGAGTTAAAAAAATCTCAACTTTTCAGAATGCCGCAAGTGCACCGTGGGTCATGTGACAAGAACTAACAAATCAGCTTCATCCTTTCCCGTAACAACGTTGAAAGCTCAGTTAAGATGAGGGAATACCTGATCATAGCTGTATATGGATTGCCATTTTGAAATAAATTTAGTAGCAGAGTTACTGCAAGCGATTTTTAGTGCTGCAAATCCATTTATCACATCATGGTTGCTTAGCAACAGCAGACGCCCCAGGGGCACAACTGCCCAAGCGCTTTGGAAAGAATGAGAAAGCGCCGCGACTAGCGTTTTCCACACGTTTTTAGGCGCGATATGTGAACACCCCTAACGAGTGTTCGAAACCCGCACCAACACAGACTTACTTTATTTTTTATAAAGTCATTCCATCACATCTGCAGCAGAGACCTGCTGCCGTGGTACACCATATCGGTTTTGAAAAGGGAACAAAGGGCCATTTTATTTGGCCTCTGTTTAAAGTATTCCCATACTTTTGATAACAGCGGTCTCTGTTTTTGTGATAGAATGCAACTTTCTCCATTCCCAGTATCCCATTACGCGAGATGTAAACAATGTATTTTACACGCGTCGTTGCAGCACTACAATAAAGTAAACACATTTAGGGGTTAATGCGGGGGCTGTCCTCTATCACTGTGTCAAATTTCACAACTTTCCCGCAAGCAGTTCTATCCTCACGGACGACTGGTGCGCTCAAAATAAAAAGCAAACATAAAATAATGTCCCAGGCCTGGTCCTCTCTCGTCCTTCACTATATTCGCTCCAGTTTTATATCCTTCCATCTCCTACGTGGGACTCGATACCGGGGGTGGGGCACATGTGTAGCTCATCTCCAATCACTACACCTGGCCTCACTCCTCGTTCCCACGCCTCTCGGCCCCGCCCCACTCGCCACAATGATACAATACAATAGGTGCCTAAGCACCTTTGGTGCTTGGTCCCCAAAAAAAAGAAACTAAATTGCTTTACAACACAATCCTGTGCCTCTACAATGGTTCTAATTTGCATGACATGTTTCACTGACCACCAAATACAATTAGTTGTAGCTTTTTAATGACCCTTGTTGCAATGGAAAAAACCAATGCAATAATCAAAAGATTAAGGGCTTAAGAACTGAGATCTGCTGAATTTTATCATAGACCAGAGGGACAAACTCTTCCAGAGTGATCTTTAGTTCCGAGGCTGCCTAAATTTACTTCGATGTACAGCTTGCTAATATGATAATGAATAATATAAAACAATTAGCTAACAAATGGTATAAGACAACATGAGAGGATCTGAAAAACATTTACACCTTAAAATTGAACACCGGTACCCTTCTTGATGTATATCAGCAGCTATGTACAAACTATAATGCTAAAATTAACTGAACATATGGTGAAAATTCACTCTGTCTTCGATCCATAGCAGCCAATGCTTAGTAATCATAATTTTTTGTCAAAAATAAATGTTTATATACCACACAAATTTAAGATCCTTTCAGATCAGTTTATGCTATGGGTAGCCTTTTTATCTCCGGCGATAACACTTATTAATAAAACTGTCATCAAACTTTGATTATGGGTTTTTCAAAGCAATCCCACACACATGGCTAATAACAGGCTATATCTTGTTGCGCTAACTTTGATGTTATCCCACCCTTGGGAACTTCAAATTAAACATATTCCTACAATCACTGACAGCAACTGCACCCACAAATCCTTACAACTTTTTGTTGTAAATGTTACATTTAATTTATTTATAACATTGTGTACATTGTGTACATGTGTGATGTCGTGATATGAAGTAACAAAAGCAAGTGATTAATTCAATAAATCATTGGTGACATTAATCTTATTTGTTAATTTTATATATTTATATAAAGCATGCACACCTCCATGCTAGCAATTGTTAGAGCCAATGCCCAATTGTCATTAAATAAAGGACCAATTAATCTTTATTACATTTGCTCTGACGAAGCATCGATTTTAGACAACAAATGGCAAGTCAACCGAGTCTTGTGATTTTTTTTTTTGGTCAAACAAGTCAAAGTTTTTCCTGCAAAATGACATCTAAATTACAGCCCTGATGTTCCAAGGTTTATTTTTTGCAGCTAATGGCTGAAACACATGTAACAGGAGATTATCCATGGATCCGGAAGACAACCAGCAGCAGTATTGTGTAAACGACGGGATGCGGTGCAGTATTATCAAACTGTAATGAGAGATCTGTGCTGGGTAAATCATTAGTGCTCATTAGAATTGCATCATGGAGATTGTGCTCTGAAGATGTCAGTGGAAAATGCTGGTCATGGCTCAAAAAGAACAGACACAATGTTGCCATAGAGATTTGTCAGCTCAATCAAAAGGAAAGGCTGAAACTCTAAGATTCAAAAGCCTAGTATTAGTCCATACTATGGGCTATGAGCTTTAGGATGTCTCTGATGCTCAAATTTAAGTATTGCTTGGTCTCTTGTTCAAAATGTGGATGCTGACTATAGTACATTATATGGCCTTTTGCAACACTTTAGTTCCAGAACTTAATGTACAGTACTAAAGTACTGGGACGAGTTTGCACAAACTATTTCCCAGTAACAATTAAAGGATTGCATTCGCACTGACAGTGGATACTAGGAAGAGAAGTAAGGTGGTTGACATCGATGGCCTTTGTGCGCGGCGTTCACCAATGGAAAAGAACAACGTTAACAAAAGAAGGATGGAGGACGCTGTGATCGGAGCTGTGTTTTTGTTGTGTCTTGCAGGTTTCACAACAATGGACATGGAATGTTGACATATACATAAAGTGGTTGAAAGAATGGAAAGGAGGATTGAGAATCTCCAATGACAATGGGCAGTGCTACATTTGCTACAAGTGCCTGCACTACTTCGTCCGTCCATCTATCGCAGTTCATCATACTTGCGAAATAAATTGACTATGTTTACACTTCATTTTAAATCATGGCCGGAGAGGGTGTTTTAGAATGCATCTGGCCAATCAATGTCTACTGTCACGTGTAGTATTAGTTGTGTTGGTTAGAAACTGCTCCGAAGTAGAAGCTAATTTGGTTCTCGAAAAAGGCAGTCCGGTATTAAAAAAAAAAAAAAAAAAAAAAAATCGCACGCTGTTCCGGAGGTGCAAAAAACGCCCAAAGTGGGTAGTTCCACAATTAGTTCTGGTACTATGAAAAGGTTCCTGTGGTGCGAAAGGCCCTTATAACTGACAGCACATGGCACTGCACTGCACTTGGTCTCAATGGTCTCAGCTAGTCAACCTTGTACCTGTGCTACCTTTTGTTCTTTTAAAACAGTGATTTCCTAGGCAACTAGGAATAGGACACTTATTATCTAATATCCTCCAATAGAACAAGATTTTCAAGGTATATGCCACCTGTATTAAATTTCAATAAAATATGACAAGTTTATTTTAAATTACTTACACAACTTGCACCAATAAAATTCTGACCATTAGCCAGCAAATATTTTCATGTTATCATCAATATTCCAAATTCTATACCTAGACTATTTTGTGTGAAAAAGAAATTCTAAAACTAAATTAGAATTGCTGTAAATGTTACAAGTAAATTTAGGCATCATGACATAATGCACAGCATGAAAAATGTATATTTGCCAAAAATTACATTTATCATTGTTATTACATTATTACATAAGTTTTTAAAGCTTGACTTTGTGACTTAATGTAGTGTGGTAAAATAAATAAATCTATACCAAATATAGGGAAATGCGTTTGCACAATTAAATTCACAATGTTGGCTGGTATATGGAAATTATACTTTTTATCATTAATTAATTAAAAAATCTTAGATATAACCTATATGGTATTAATACTGTGCGTCCCTAATTGCTGTGGCTTCAATGCCAACAGAGCTAGTGTGAATGCCCCTTAATGCACAAAACATGTTAATGAAAAACAAAAATGTATCACAACACAATTCATGATGCAGCACATATAGAGTGACGTATTATTATAGCCCAAAACCCGGAAACGAGTAAGAACTTCCAGTTCCATTGGCCTGCAGTAAGGCTTTATTTTTTTATGGCTTTGTGGTTAAATGCATATCTTTTGCGGACCACAGAGCTGATTTTTGCAGTAATCCAAAAGCCAATGAAAAAATACCAAAAAATTGGTATGAATTGCTCTGGGCTAGCATTACTGCCACAGTAATGCAAGAATGCATTTTAACGATGGACAATAGAACTAATAATAGGACTCTCCCTCTATTTATAAAGAAAGATCAGCGATCAGGAAAAAAATGCCTAGCATTTGTGAGAAACATTCCAATCCACCAGATGCAATTACATCACAAGATGACATCATTCAGTTTACACAGCACTTTGCCCAATCACAGGTGGATTTGCTGGCATCTGTAATGACATCACAAAGGCTTTTTTCATCCTTTCAGGAAACAGTAAGTGTACACACAGAGACAATAATTGCGTTTTACACAGGAAGGGTCGGACTCTAATGCACTTCAATGTCATCTGTTTTGGAGGTGAACGGTTGGTGTGTGGCTTGTATTTTTTACTCGGTCTCCCATGATTCTAGGTTCTATGATTGGTAAAGAAAATCTGTTCATTTTGAGCTCAGTTTTTAGTCCACACAGGTATGGAAGGAGAGGAGGAGAGCATTTATAGAACAGCTGTCAGGACAATGAACCTCAAGCTGAAAGTCATTCATTTGCATCTACATAAGGTTCATCTGGAGTGGGGCACCGCATCGGTCCATTCTCATAATCTGCATTAGAGATCATCAAACGGTGGGGGTGAGACTGTTATTAATTTTTTTTAGATGCACCAATATTCTAGATGTATAAAATTAAAGGACAAAGCAAACACAACGATTGCCTGAAATAGAACAGAGGTGTCTAGGGAGAGGGTCCAAATATAACAAATGACTTTTAATGAGGGGACATCTGTGAATGTGTCATCGGTGTAATTCTGTGTGTTTGTGTGTCCAAAAACATGAAAACAAAGGCTGTGTAAATGACAACATTTGCAGGTGTGCTTGCGTTTACACCGAAGCAAGAATTTTTTCCAAGTCAGCAGGAAATCAACTGTTTTTAGCATAATATATATATATATATATATATATATATATATATATATTAATAAATATTACAGTTATTATGTCAAATGCCATTTGAATTAATACTTTTGTTCAAAAAGTACTCATTAAACTGATCAAAAGTGAGAGTAAAAAGTTACATAATTGCAAATATTTATGAACTGCTATTCATCAAAGAATATCGAGAAAAGTATCATGGCTTTCAAAAAAACATTAAGCAGCAAAACTGTTTTCAACATTAATACTAATCATAAAAAATGTTTTTTGAGCATTAATTCAGCATGCTAGAATTATTTCTCGAGGATCATGTGACACTGAATCCTGGAGTAAAGGCTGCTGAAAAATTAAGTTTTAACATCACAGGAATAAATTACATTAAAAAAGAAAAGTTAAATATATTTAAAAAAATATATGTATTTTTTTTTTTAATTGTAATGATATTTAACAATATAACTGTTTGTGCATTTTTGGCCAAATAAATGCAGGTCAAATAAATGCAGCCTTTTGGGGGAAGGGGATAAAAAAAATTATCAGATCAGCATTCTACAGAGAAAAGGGAAAGATTGGCCCTTGAAGACAGAAGTATACCACGTAAGAAATAGGGAGAGAGGAATGTGGTTTAATGGACTGCTGGATTTACTGAACTTTCAGCTGTAAATTCATGTAACTCCCCACATCTTAAAAACACCATCCCTCATCTTACGACATGGGCAAATCTCACTCCAAGACTGTGCAGACTTTCCACTGACTTCTATGGTTTTTATATTGAGGTAATGATATTTTAATTCCCCCTAACTTAACCCTCACACGAGCATTACCTTTAAATAAGTATTCAATATTTATTTATTTATAAAATGTAGGTTACCTAATCTGGTTATCTCTTTACTATCCTTGTGGGGACATCTGAATTAAACTACAAATGCAAACATTCATATAAAAGAATGTTTCTTAACAGACCCACTGGTACTCACCACTATTGTTCTTTTTCCTGTTCTTCAGAGCACAGGTGACAGGATCTCCAGAAACATGAGGATTCTCCACATATTTGGGTGTCCTGATTGAACCTGCAGACAGAGATCGAAAATGAGAGGAAGACCAGAGCAGAGAGATTGGGAGAAAGAGAGAGAAAAAGGGTAGAGAAAGAGAGTGAGACGCACATACACACACACAGTTAAGTCTTTCCAGATGGGATTTAAAAGCTGGCGATCTGAATTTCTGGGCAGAGCTGCATGTGGATCTGCGTGTGCTTGTGTGTGTGTGTGTGTGTGTGTGTGTGAGTGACAGTTGTGATCAGCTGTCCTGTACTCCCAGAGAGATTCCAGTATAAATGAGGAGTCTGTAGTGATGTAATCTCCCTGAGCAGTTCGTCCTGTGTCAGCTGAGTCAGAGTCAAGCTTTATTTGTCATGCTTGTCAACATATATAATTTTGCCAAAGCATAGAAGTGCTTAGAGTACAGAAACAGACGATAAATAATTCATATTCAAAAGTTTGGAGGTTGGTAAGATTTTTCTATGTCTCTGAAAGTATCTTATGCTCAGCAAGGCTACATTTAATTGATCAGAAATTTAGTAAAAGTGTAATATGGTGAATTGACATTGCAATTTAATATAACTGTTCTCTATCTGAATCTATTTTAAATTGTAATTTATTCCTGTGATGACAAGGCTGAATTTTTTAGCAGCCATTACTCGAGTCTCACATGATATCAAATGAAATCATTCTAATATGCTGATTTAGTGTCTGTTATGAGCAAAAGTCCTTTGT
The DNA here is from genome assembly GCF_003368295.1 of Carassius auratus. Classification (NCBI taxonomy): domain Eukaryota; kingdom Metazoa; phylum Chordata; class Actinopteri; order Cypriniformes; family Cyprinidae; genus Carassius; species Carassius auratus. Next base: position 21,166,846 of record NC_039273.1, on the reverse strand, counting down.
TGGTTGTTTCCATTCTGCCCTCTTGTGTTCTCTGTGCATGTTTGTTTCAGATGGGCGGTTCCTGGAGATAATTAATTGGAGGCTGCGATTGGTTCTCCTCTTCACCTGATCCAGATATAAGGACTGCCCCAAACACTCAATAGGGGCCATGATTGTGCCATCGCGTGTGACTCCATAGTTTGCTGTTTGCTTTGTTATTGTTGTTTGTTTGAATTTGAGTGTCTTACCAGAGAGATAGTGTGTTGGTGAATAAGATTGTGATTGTGTTCTGTGATAATTATATTGTATTGTTTTTTCTTTGTTTAAATTCTGTGATATTCCCGGTTAACTTGACCTAAGCCTGATTGACTACGATTTTGGATTCAGATTGTAAATTGTTTGCTGTTAACTTGTGTGTGTATATATATATATATATCTTGTTAACATTTTGTTGATCTTAGTTTTTGTTAAGTTGAGGGACGTAGGGGGTTAGACGCCATTTTATTTTGATATCACTTTTCACATTGTTTTGGGTTTAGGGAGTCAGGTAAGTTGAATCTGTATTTTATTTCTTTTGGTTTCTTTAATTTTGGTTTAGGAAGTGTAGAGGGTTAATAAAGAGGATTTTTTGTTTGTTATTTTGGCCTTGTCTGCCCCTGACGCTAAGTCCCAACTTGTAAATAAATTATTGTTTATTCAACCTCGCTCTGGTTCAGACTCTCTTCCTTTTCCTGTTACGGCTGACCCCTAGCGGTCGTAACAGAAATTGGGGGCTCGTCTTAAAAAGGAGTTTTTCCTCACAAACCAATTGGAGTTTTGCGGTCGCGTGTTTGTGATAAAACAAATTCATGAAATTTGCTTTGTTTTTTGTTTGGCTAGTGGTTTTCACTTTAAGGGGGAGGGAATTCGGTATGTCCTCTAAATTTGAATTGGAAAAGTTTGCAATTCAGCCTACTGCTGAACAATTGGATATTTGTCGCAAAGATGATCTGTTTTCAGTTGCTGATTTATATCAAATTAAAGTTCCTCGTGGTGCAGTGAAGTGTGAGATCAGGGATGTGATCTATAAGCATTTGGTGGAAAATGGAGTTTTGCCAGAGGTGAGTGAAGCGGGTGTTGCAGATCAGTTGCCAATTTCCGTGGGTAAGGGGGCGGAGAATCCCAAACCCGAGGAGATGGCCAGCATGGATCCCGTTGATCTCCCTTTTCCGAGCGATCCTCGGTTGGCAATCAAACTAAAAGAGTTGGAGTTGGAGTTGATCAGGCAACAATATCAAAGTCAGCTGCTGCAGGTTCGCACAGTTGAGCTTGAAACTAAGCGAGCAATCAAGCTCAAAGAATTGGAGCTTGAGCTCAAAACCAGATCACCTGTTCTCCCCTCAGCTGCTGATGCGCCTAGTGTGAGCGTGTCTGTGTCGTCACCCATCAGTGCTTCCACTCCAGGTCCCATTCCTGCACCTCGACGCAACCCACAAGTAAGTCAACCTGAATTTGATGTTAGCCGCCAAATTGCACTAGTACCACTGTTTCGAGAAAGTGAGGTTGACACTTATTTCACTGTGTTTGAGCGAATCGCTGCCACATTAAAATGGCCACGTAATGTTTGGCCACTGTTGTTGCAGTGTAAGCTCATTGGTAAAGCCCAAGAAGTCTGCTCAGCGTTAACACTTGAGCAGAGCTTGGATTATGATGTAATGAAGAATTCCGTTTTGCGTGCTTATGAGCTAGTTCCTGAAGCATACCGGCAAAAGTTCCGCAGTCTTGTGAAAATCCCTAGCCAAACGTTTGTTGAATTTGCGAGAGACAAAGCTAATTTATTTGATAAATGGTGCGCTGCGAACAAGGTAGACACGTTTGAACAGCTTAAAGAGTTATTGCTGTTGGAGGAGTTTAAGAGTTGTTTACCAGAGAAAATTGTGGTCTACTTAAATGAGCAAAAAGTCTCATCTCTTTCTGAGGCTGCCGTTTTTTCTGACGAATTTGTACTTACGCATAAAATAGTGTTTTCACCCACAAAGCGTAATTTCCCTGATCGAGTTCGTACTTCTAAGGATGCCGCAGTGGCACCAAAGAACATTTCGAGTGCAGACAGTAATGAGAACCGTGAGTGATTTTATTGTCATGAGGTTGGGCACCTCATCGCTAATTGTCCCACCTTGAAACGCAAGGTCAGTAGAAAAGTAAACCCTTCGAAAAGTGTTGCGTTGATCGAAAGAAAGGTTTTCGCATCTGAACAAAATGTGTCTTTGAATTCAGTGGTTGAGTCTACTTTTGAACCCTTCATCTGTGATGGTGTAGTATCATTGGGTGAAACGGAGTCTGAGTTGAAGCATATTCGTATCCTCCGTGACACTGGTGCTGCCCAATCGTTTATCCTACAAAATGTGTTGCCATTCTCTGAACAGTCAAGCTGTGGTTCTAATGTGCTGGTACAGGGTATTGATCTCACAGTAGTTAAAGTTCCTTTACACCAAGTGTTTCTACGCTCTGGGATCATTTCAGGGAAGGTTAAACTGGCAGTCCAAGCACAGTTACCTGTTAAAGGGGTGTCACTCATTCTTGGTAATGATCTGGCAGGTGATAAAGTTTTTTGTCTGCCTGAGGTAATAGATACTCCTATTGTGCATGAGGGTGATGTTCTGCAGGAACTTCTGCAGAAGAAACATTTCTAACTATCAATACTAAAAAAGTTCATTAAAATTATGTGGAAATCCTGATATGTTTTTAAACATGATTCTTAGATGAATAGAAGGTTTACAATTGTTTTTTTGTTACAATGTAAAGGTTTTTACTGTCACTTTTGATCAAATTAATGCATTCATGCCGAATAAAAGTATTAATTTCTTTCAAATTTTAAATTTATTATATAATAACAGTTTTTTATTCTATAATACTATAATACTAGACCAAGTAATATTACAGTCAATACATTCTCAAGGTTCCTTCAGCACACAAACCACTAGCTGAATCAGCTCATTCACAGCCCTGATTCGTCTGCAAGAACATTTGTTCCATTTAACTTCACAGCGGCTCCCAATATAAAGCCTCAAACATCAGACAGGAGCCTGAAACGAGAATAAAGACAGACGTCTCCACTGGCGATCAGATTTGGAAGTAATATTCAGGGCTGTAGCAACTGACATGTTGTTCCCATTTTCAGAAATGAATTTCACCCCTAGCCACTTTATTTTGATCGGCAACAACACAAAAAAATAAATTTTTGTGAAAGGACGACAAGGCAGATGCACTTCCGAAATTAGTTTGGACTTTGTTTGGGCAATGTGTCACCTCAACATTTCAGATTCTTCTTGCACCTCTGGTAATATTACATTACACGGTTAATGATTGATTGAAGGAAAAAAGAATGGTGAAGGATCTGAGAGATTGGTGCTGTAGGATCAAATCAGTGTAGGTTTGACTCAGGAACTGGACTATTAGCACAATTAAAACTATCACATCTACATCCTGGAGTTATGCAGGCAGTTTGTCTGATGGGGACTGTCATGTAATTACATGTCGCTTTCAGTACAATGCTTTGGATTAAATGTGTTTGCTACAGGGTAAGAATGTGAAAGGCTTTCTCTCGGTTTTAAAATCAACCTGACACAGCATTCGCATAGTAGTCTCCTTGTGCAACAGAACAGTATTCACAGATGACTTAAATCCAGATTACAATAAGTGCAAACTTTCATTCTGATGAAAAATTTACAAATTACACACACACACACACACACACACACATAGTGAATGAACTGTGTAGGACAACACCAAGAACTTAATAAAAAGTAAGTTTAACTTCATGTAGATAAAAATTGTGAAAAAACAGTGGTGTATACTGCCACCTACAGGAATAGATACAGCATTGCAAGCACATGAATGCTTACATTAAGCATTACTTTATAATGGGAAATGCGTATAGCAAGAAAGAAACAGTCGCTTTTAAGAAAAATAATGAGAGATAAAATAAAATACTATGAAACAAGCATGTGACTGTATGTTAATAGCTACTTAAACATTAGAATGGATCTAAAAATTAGGAATAAATCAAGTAGATGTTACATTTGCTCAGTGTGTGCGTTTTTTTTTTTTTACACACAACATTTCTTCTGTAAAGCATTCTAAATAATTCAGCAGCATATAGGGCTGACGTGGGTATGATCACATAACCTGAGGTGCAAGACTGTGGGAAGAACAATCACCAAATGCAGCCAGAATACTGATTGAGTTCCTGCCAAGTGTTCCTCTTGCGACCTACACTCATCCTAAAGTCTGCCAATCAACTGAACCTAAACTTTTAGCCTTGACTCTTGACCTCAAAATGACTTTTGTTTTATAAAGGGATTCCTTATCTGGGGCTTGCTGCATAAACACAGCCACAATGAACTAGTCTGGCCAACTTGTAGTTAGTCAAGGAGTGATCAGTCTTTACTTTTTGAATTAGATTAATCAATCACATTTACAAGTTATTATTAGCCTTAATTAAAAAATTTGATGACGACAGACCAGTGGTTCTCAAAGAGTTTGCTTCGAGAGTCCCATTTGATTCGGAGCATCACAGAAACATTATTTATTGTACAAAAGTTACCAAATATGTACTTAAATCAAGCATGAAATAAGGAAATATAAAAAAATCCACTGTGTGACTTTTATATTTAATATAACTTATTTTTTCTGAATGTATTTGTAGTGTATGTAATGTGAAATCTGAAATTACTTGGGTGATACAGGGTGATAACAACCAGGGGTGTTTAAAGTGCATAGTCTATGATAAGTCAATGATAATATTGCATAGTCTATGATAATATCACAATTATTGGTTTAATGATGTGTATAAATGAGTTGAGTTTTAATGCATTAAAGTATCGATATTAATGAGTCGAGTTATTGAGTCATTTATTCAAACTGTCAATATAGTACATTTAAAAAGTGACTTTGTACCTGGTGACTTGTAGGACCGGACTGGCGAAACATATGGTTGGCGGGGAGGGAGCAGGGGGGAGGAAGGGAGGGAGATGGACACTCCTCTGGTCAAACCCGGCCTTAGCATCTCCTCTGCAGGGTACGGCTGTACTGGCAGCGGCCCACCGCCGTGATCCTGAATAACTGTATTCCCCTCTTCCTGAACTCTGTGATGGAAACTGGGACTGAGGGATTGACTTCCTAAACAAAAATGAGAAAGACAAAAGATATGTTTATTTTCCTCTCTTTTGAATACTTGATTTGAGTTTTATCTGCATGCAGATAGTTTTGCACTTTTTAAACAAAGCGGAACATGAACATTCTCAAATGCACAGAATCACGTATGAGTGATCCATTCAACATCTTCTTCACTTATTCAACCACAATTACAAACACTGAACATTTAGAACACTTAGGGTCTCGTAAAATCTCTCACAATCTTACATTAGAATCATTTACTCTATGAGAAGAGGGGGAAAAAAATATTCTCCGTATACTTTCCAGTTGGATGTCAGAAATCCAATTAGCTAGGTATCATTACCAGTGGCTTTTTGTATCCAAGCCTTCAAAACCACTATAAAAACATACAAACTACTAAGGCTGTCTCAAGACCAACAGTAATATTATACATCTTTCTCCTCCTATAATAAGCCCTTTTGAAGAAAGCTGAGAATAATTTAAGCTCTTTTAACATTCCAAAGCAAACGTACAAGGCCTAAAGTTCCTCTCACCGCAACAGGATTTACTGGTAATCATTACTGCCAAAACAAAGCTGGTTTTAAACAAAAAGCCAACAGAAATGCAGATTTTCACAGGTCAACCTGCCATATTATGAGGAGAACATCCCTGCGGTGATTTTTTTGGAGAAAGACTGATGAAAGAAACAAAAGTGTAAAACTACCGTGTGTACTTGAAAGGAAAATAATATTGATTAAATAAACAGACTCTACATTGATTTACAGCTTTACTGAAAACTTGTACAGTTTCTGAAATTAATGAACTAGTATACATAAAATGAATATGCTACTCCTGTTCAACTGGTCAGTTTCCACAGTAATCTTATTGCTTACATGTATGTGACTGCACCATTCTCTGACCCAGACTCTGGTGTGGCTTGGTTTGTATAAGGCCGTCTAAAACATTTATTTTTCATGCTGCACTTTTATTTTTTAGAATTTAAAATTCTAGCCAATTTTGATAACTATTAGAGCAGCTGTGCATATTGAAAAAAAAGGTGATATACGATACCTTGTTTAAAAAAAGCGATATTCTAAATGTGATACAATATTGCTTAAAGTGTGAAAAATCTATTTAAATTATAGTTTAAAATATAAATAAATGGAAATTATATAACCAATTTGTTTCACATTCAATTTCTGAAAGTGACCAGCAGTGCATAAAAAGTAATCAGAAAATTAATTAAATGTTAATTAATACTTATATCAATGTAACTTTGCTTTCCATACATTTTAAGTACTTCATCATATACCACATCAAAAACTGTAGTCAAGAAAGTTCAAACAATATTAAAGAAAAGTGAACAGTCAGTAAAAAAAGAAAAAGGAACAAATACACAAATTACAAGCATAGATAAAATAAACAGTAGTATTCAAAGAAATGTTATAAGTGTAAAATAATACTGCATAGTGTTCATTTTATGAATTCAATTTAGATTAATCTTTGTTAAAGCGGTTTGTTGTTTAATTAACATTAGTGACATATTCAGTAGCATGCATTTATTGGCTGCGGTCCCTTTAAGGCTGACTGCACTGATCCAGTATAAAATGATACACATTCGATTTTTTCTCAGCTGTTTACATTCATTTAAAACATAACTGACTGTATTTACGAGAATTATCGCCAAGAAGGGTACTATTGACATAATCCTGTGTGTATGTGTCTGTGCGAACATGAGGAGACAAAATTAAGGAGACAAATTAACTTGGTGTTCACGTGCTGTCTGAAACGCGTCTCTGTGTGTGCACGCACGCTTTGCACATGTGTGGCAGAGAAGCGGAAGAGAAGCTGTGCAAGATGCGGCTTTAGCACGCACTTCAGATGTGTGTCATGGAGCAAGACGAGATGGCAAAGAATAGTTTTCTGTAATGTATTGCACTAAATAACTATTTTTAACATTAAGCAATTCCTTGCTATATGCGTTGAACTGAAACTCTTACCTTTTAGTGTAAGTAGATTATTATTAAAATGATTCAAATATCACACGCCATAGCAATATGCATAACTATTTTTATGTTGTGGCTGAAAACAAACAAACAGCACAAAGTAAATTTAGGTTTATGATGTACTGTACAAAAAAATTGATATTCTAAGATTTTAAGATTACATTTAACGGTAACCTAAAGTAAAAGTACAAAAAAGTAAACATTAAATTTTTAACCTGAAAAACAAAAATACTATTTTGTATAAGATTACTTTTACTATCTTGGTGGAGCCGGGACTTTAATGCGGTAATTGAGATTAATTAATTACACAAAAAATAACGCATTAACTTATTTTTGCACCGCGGAACGTTTCTCACTGGATGAGTTTCGGCGGACCGATTATACTGGAGCACCAACTAACGTTCGCATATCACCGCAGCACATCGAACCTCAACGCAAAACATATAGCAGCTTGCGTGGACTTTACACTTTATGTTGAACTATGTATTATTTTGTTGGTGCAACAGTTTATGTTGGAATCTTTATTGTTTTGGCCAAGGTTATTGAGAGTTGGACTTGGTATGTTATAGCCTCTGAAGCAACAGAGAGATGTTTTCTAATAGTCAGTGTTCCCAATGTTCTGAATGTAATTGGCAGTATTGTGTTTTACTTAAAAAACACTTTACAGAAGGTTCCAGCACCTATAAGCTTCCTGAATTTCTGAAATGTACTATTTCTAAATTGTTTCTAAATATACTATTGCTACACTTAATGGCAAAAATTGCACTGGTCTGCTAGACTTGGTTGAACAAAAATAAACAATATTTTGTTGCTTAAGCGTATGTATTCAGTCATTATTCAATGGTATACTATAAATCCATGTGAAAAAAAATTACTTCTCACTGTTCTCAGGTCAAATATTTATATGCGATTAAAATGCGATTAATTTCGATTAATTAATTACAAAGCCTCTAATTAATAAGATTAATTTTTTTAATCGAGTCCCGGCCCTATATCTTGGTTTTATTTATTTCTCAGAAAAATTTGTTTTACAGTGTATTTCAAGCATAGCTTTTTAAATAATTTCTACTCTAGAAAAAGTTTATTCAATCGAACCAATTTTGTTTGCATTTTTGTTTTAAAAGGAAGTGATTTTCAGCATTCCAATGATACTTGACCTTATAGAAAGGTCTCACTGCAGTATGGAGGCTATATGTAACATTGGCCATAGGAAAATGTGCCGGCATGGCTTTCTTCTTCCCTTTTATTGCAGATTTGTGGTCAGTCGCCTCTTAACGCAGCCCAGAAAATCAAGTCTGACTAATGACAGTCTACTGCAGAGAACTCTGATATAATTACAGCCCTACATTCATAACACTGAGGACTGACCAAAATACCAACCAGAGACTCCATTCATCAGACATCAAATATTTATCAGAATATAAATTCAGTCGAAATGAGGGTTTGGAGCTGGACGGAAGCCTTGCTGAATCCTATATTTAGTCAAATGTGAACAGACCGAACCAGAGGGGGAAAAAAAAACATTCATGCTGCTGTAAATGGACTCTTAATGTGCATGTGGTGTAAATCAGGTATGCTGGCATTTTGAAATCATCATAAGAATTATGATTAAACCCCACCTTTCGGTAGCATACTGTGTTCTGATTGGTCAACTAACATAGTTGGGTTTGATTGGTTGTTCCGCACACACCTCCATGGTAAACTATGCGTTAGCATCATAGGTTAGCATCTGTTTGGGGTGAATTATGTCTTATTCCTCTCATCGCGAAGCAAACAGTAAAATAAAAAACTTGAACAGTCTCGCTGCTTTTTCTTCTGTGTGGGTGTATTCAAGCCGCGCGCTTCAGTTTGAATCTGAATAGCGCGGGGGCGTGGTCACATTAGATATAGTGAAGGGAGACGTGAAAAACAGACATTGCGTTGTTTTCATATGGATTACTTTATCACAGAATATCTGTTTTCGGCAGCACTTGTTTAGTTTTAAAGTAGACATGTCAAGCTTTCTATAGATATCTCTCTCATCTCTCTTCATTGAGTATTCACGGAGTTACACTTCATTTTAATGACGTGTTTGTACATGATGATCAGCGCAGACAGGCTGCAGACAGGCTGCAGACAGCACACATACTGACAAGACGCTCGGGAGAAAACAGACACATAGCTTCATAATCATACTTCACGTTGTGATTCGGAGATGCTCGTTGTTCTAATCTTTTACGGCCAAACGCTTTGAAAATCCCGCTGTACTCACCGAGATTAGAAAAGCAGTCATCAGTGAAATGTTGAAAAGGGATTTGTTGTACTGCTCTGGTATTGTGGTGAAAATGAATTTTAGCCATTAGTTCTTCTGATCTTCATTCTTTGGCAGTGAAAATAAAACAAACGGTCTCCTCGACATGATGCTCTCACATCTCAGCGTCTGTGTGTGTGTGTGTGGGGGGGGGGGGGGGCAGGTCAGAGATCCGTTTGTCCCAAGAGGGTAGGCGGAGATTATTATGCAAAGTGCTCCTAATGACGTACATAGAGATGGGCAAAAGATTTGAAATCTATAACGACTCGTTTCAGCGATTCAGAGTCGACTCCTTACTTTAGAAGCCAATAACTTTATAAATCGTGTACTTTTTGGTTTAATTACTTTGCACATTGTTTACACTGATGGACAGCTGCATCATACACTGTAATACAGGTAATTTTTGATTTCCCATCTGTGTGGCTCTTTAACCCCAGATGGTACCAACATTTCTTCACACAAACAGGAAGTTAAAAAACCCCCGGCAAAGACAAATATAGAATGACAACAATGAGGAAGGAAGGGGAACAAATTCCATTTCAAATAAATGTCATTCTTTGAACTTTTCATTCATTCATCATAGTTTCCACCAGGGGCGTAGCCAGAATTTTTTTTGGGGGGGGTCCCATCTTAAAATGAGGGGGCAACTCAATATATACACACACACACACACACACACATTATATCTATCCTAACCCCTATAAATAAAAACAGCTTAACACCTGTTCATATTTAAAACAGAATATTTACTTCACCATTTCAGCAGAACAGTCATAACAGCCCACAACATAGCTCTGTGATTATTACCTTTTACATGAATCTAACCTTACGTCGTAGAATCTATGAGGGCAATTATTAAATTATGTCTTCATACTCAGTCCAGAAAATCCACCAATTTACGTTCGAAAAACAGAAGAATATATACAGCATAAGCAAATATATATATGTATGTATATATATATATATATATATATATATATATATATATATATACACTGCATAAAATCACAGCATTTTTACTTCCCTGTTTCAGCAGCATAACAGCATACAATTTAGCTAAACAGCTATAAACCATGGGATTAAGTTACCTTTTACATGACAAGGCGGATCTACGGGGGCGATTATTATTGAACTATAACCAAGCCATGTGTACTCATTGTACCATTTTGGGGAAAAGCAATGATTCTTTCCAGCAAACTCAATGCAAGTAATTGCGGTCATCACTGGTTGTGAATGTCATTCATCAGTTGCAGAAAAAAATCATTGAGAATTATGCTGATCTGTGTAGTGGAAGTCTCGCCGCTGCACTCCTGTGATGAAATGGGCGTTTCTGTGTCCTGAGAAGCCTCAGATGCCACTTCACTCGCTGTCACAGAGCTTTTTTGAAAAAGCGTAATGTTACCGAATATTAATGAACTCTCAAGCGAAAATGACGGCATCAGTTACGCACAACACGTGACATAGGCTAATCAAATCAAGTTTGAAAACAGCCGCATTTTACCGTGCAGCATTTCGATTAGTCAATCTATCAATCAGACTGACAAATAAACATTTTCTTATTTTACTTATTTTATTTTAAGCAATCGGAAATTTGAGGGGGCCGGACATGTAAATTTTAAAAACAAAGATCTAACCAACCCAAAATTTGAACAACACTGTGCAAAGGTGTTTATAAGTCTTCAGGTTCCACATTGAAAAATAAGGATTAAACCTGAAGATAAACAATATTAGTTGGTGTTTTTTTTGGCGGGGGAGGGTTATTGCAGTGGCGGGTGACATGTCTACTTTTGAACTAAACAAGTGCTGCCGAAAACAAATATTCTGTGATAAAGTAATCCATATATGAAAACAAGGCGATGTCCGTTTTTCACCTCTCTCTTCATTATCTTCTAATGAGACCACACCCCCGCGCTGAATGCTCTATTCAGATTCTAATTCACCCCAAAAAGATGTGATGTGGTTGAGGATTTGAGAAATGGGTTTCCTCAGAAAAAAAAGAATGAAGCACTTTATTCAGCAGAGATCATAAAAATGAGTAAGTCTCTTTTTATTTATTTATATACTTGTTTTATATCACATAATGTCTAAACATTTTACTAGTTAATACTTTTTCCAAAGATATACAAAAATATACAATACTATACCATTCAAATACTAGATGTAAATAATATAAATGTAACAAATAAAGATAAAAGATAAGTTAATTAGTAATAAGTAAGTAATAAGTAAGATAAGTTAATAAGTAACAAAATGTAACAAACAATGCTGAATAATAACAATAAATGTTTTTTTGTAGAAAATAAGATTGTTAAAAGGATTTCTGAAGGATTGTGTGATTGGAGTAATTATATAAAAAAAAATTGTTTGAAAGTCAGCTTTGATTTTTCCTAATAAACTGTTTAACTGCTCCCCCAAGTGGATATTAAATTATGTTGTGGGATAAGTAAAATATTTTAAATAAACTACAAACATAAAATTATATACCTTTATTTTGTTCTTACATTCTTTCTTGTAACGCCTCCCTCAAAATGGCACAACTGACTGAAAGGCTCATTATGCAGCTCATTATGCAGGCCTTTGTCTTCTCAGGTGTAAATCACAATGATATTCATGATAGTTGACACCTACTCGCATATGACTTTTACCAATAAAAAGTGTTTTAGAAAATTAAAATCAATACATTGTTTTCTGTGAGTAAACTAGATGATTTTCACATCATTTAAAAAGAAAATTTCTAGGCTACAAGCTCCAGTTTTCAAAAGTCCCCGGAACCAATGTTCTGTATTGGTTTTATGGCCTTAATCAATTGATTTAACATTTTTTGTTTTTCACTAACCACGCATAAAAAATGTTTTTTCTCAAAAATACAATCATGTACATACATGCTGCTCACATATTATTATATCCCAGTTTGTGCTGATTACAGTGAGATTAGATTTTACCCATTTAGATATTTCTAAGAAACTGAAAAAAAGCACAAATGTCAGGGCATGACAAAACTTCTCCAGGCCTCAAAATTACCCTTAGACCTTAGAGGGTTAAAGAAATTACAAAAATTTTGATTTTTTTTTGTTTGTTTTTTTATGTACAATTTTGGATAATTTCCAAGAAAACACTTTCTATTAAACATTTAACTTAAATGTTAAAAATAAAAATTATATTTAAAAAGCACAACTTTTAAACAGTAATATATACAGTATAAAAAGCAAGAACAGATTGGGTGATGACTAATATGATGCAGACTCTTAAAGAGAAGGAAATGGTTGACAAGTGTATATGTCTCTAAATCAAAACATGCAAAAACACAGATGGACGACAACATCTTGGAGTTATTAGCCAGATAAAATCAATAATCTCAAAACTACAGCAACTTTAACTGTTACATGACTCCGCAAGATCATCCTTTTGTAATTTGTGTCACCTGACATCCAGGACATGGTATATCTGTCAGATAAGCCTGGAAGGCAGATGCTGACTACTCACCGCTGGAACTTCTTACGCATTTCAAAGAATGTTATCCATGATTAGCTCACTCATCTGAAAGTGTGGCCAGCTGTGTTTCTGGTAATGAGATTAGGCCTTGTGTTACTGGAATTCAATCCTACAACCTCAGAAAATATCACTATCAAGTAATAAACTTAGTTGTCGACCTATATGTCACCAAGGTCGATATATCATCCGATATTTGGCATTTTTCAAATGTCGGCATTTGCCGATACGTTTTTCAGCTTGGCCGATGTGTTGGAGGCAGGACTTTTATTTTGACGGTGCTAAGAGCGGCAGCATCTGATTACATAGTGCTCACATTCTCCCTTTTGTTTGCTGTCGTTGTTAACAGTTCTGTCTAATATGGATAGAAGTCTGTGTAATAATCAGACAGAACTGTTAAACAAAGGATGTATAAAAAAAAGTATTATAACGATTGCTTTTATATTATTAGTAACAGAAAGGCAAATATTATAATACTTTCTCATTTGCCGTAAGCATGAAACAAATATGCATTTATATAATTTAAACAATTCTTTGAATGACTAATGAATGAACAATTAATTTCACAAACCTTGCAAACCTAGTCGAATCCAGATCTTGTGATCTTGTGAAGTGTGAATTTTTATCCAGCATGATCACATGATCTCTGAGTGACGATCAGTCCATGTGAATTGAATGATTTAAACGTTAAAATCATCATTTCAAATAATGCTGTGCTTTATGCATTTGCCCACTGTCATATTCATGTCATTTTCACTGTGTGCTGTTTGTAAAATGAGTGTTAGTGTTGGCTTTATTTGAAAAACATGATTCCCAATACACACAAAATTCCCAGAATATGGAGTGCCCTGTTAGTTACAGTTTTTCACTTTCTTTTTAATTATGTTTTTATTAAATATTTATTTATTTGTTAAAAAAAACATTGTCATCTAAAGTATGTTTATTTGATTTAAAATGTTTTAAATATTATATATATATATATATATATATATATATATATATATATATATATATATATATATATACACATATATATACATACATATAAATAATCGGCTCTGGGTCCCCTGCTTTCCAAGATATCGGCATAGGTCAAAAAAAACAAAAACAAAAAACAATATCGGTCAACCACTAAATACACTCAATCTTTGTTAGCTATTCATATAGTTTAGAAGACAGCAGTTTTTAATTAGCAAAATTTTTTCAAAATTCAACTTGGAAAAAAAAAAATTATGGTTAAAGATTTGAGAAAATGATCAAAAGTTTTCCAGTTTGTTATAAATTAATCCACCCCACCACCCCTATTTTTAATAGATGGATAGACAGTAAGCTTGTGTCTGAATAAACAATCAGACACCGCTAAATAACATGCGGAGCCCCTGCTGAGTAAGGAGAAACCATACACCAGAGCAGCTGAGATAACACCGAGAACCATTCTGAAAAATGTGCACACACAACTGGCCTCAAAACGTAAACCTTACTCTGACACATAATGCAGATGGATCAACTTTCTGAATGTCACTCTACTCCTATACACGAGGACAGTAAAATCTCACACACACATAAGCTCAACCTCTCAGAGTCATGTATCACTCTGCACTGTAACCCAGCATCAAACAGGCCCATGTTTTAATGCTAAATCCTTTGTGATTCGACCTTTACAAGGCACCAGTTCAAAGGCAGGAGAATACTACAATCTGACATTCCAAATGAAAAAGGGTCAATCCATGAGAGCAGAAATCCCCACCAAAGTACTGTATGTTTCTTAGGGATTAAAGACCTCAAACCCACACACACACACAAAAGGAGCGAGAGAGAGAAATATTAGACAGAAAAGGCTGAAATGGACCATAATAGAATAACAGAAAAAAACAACAACAGTAGAATGTTTTCATTGATAAACTGATTTCAGAATGTTTTGGCCTGTCATTGGCGTCAGTTCTACTGTTTGAAAAAACAGTTTACAGAAACATCCAACCTTAGAGTCTTATTCTTTCTGCTTAAGGCTGGAATGTAGCCTATTACACGATTTTAAAACACTAGGCATCATACACTTGTGGACTTTGTAACAGTTACATAAAAAAAATCTGAGAATTACACACTAAATAAATGAGGATCACACACAACCAGACTTTCAAGATATTCTGAACACAACAAAATCACACAAAAACAAGTGCCTTGTTGCTAGAAGACATGATAACTGAAACAATGTGTTTTCTAAAATCACCTTAACATATCAGATATATTTGAAATCCTCCAACTGGATGGCATCAAAGTCTAAAAAAAAAAAACTCCATCATAAACTATGTG
This sequence comes from Carassius auratus, assembly GCF_003368295.1. NCBI lineage: Eukaryota > Metazoa > Chordata > Actinopteri > Cypriniformes > Cyprinidae > Carassius > Carassius auratus. Next base: position 21,151,636 of record NC_039273.1, on the reverse strand, counting down.
ATTTTATATGAAATCTGTCACTCTGGCTCTGACTTTTGGTAAAAAGTCTGGGCAAAAGACTCTTCACGGCAAACATCTGGACAAAAGCTTTTACTAACTATCAATGGTAATTTCACTTAAGAAACAGATATTCTTTCAAATCTTAAGTCAAGAATTAAGATAATAAGTTTCAGTAAAACAGCCTGAGGTTCTATTCAGTAGAGGTTAAACATTTGGGATGGTTATTGGTTTCAATCACACAAAGGGTGACCCATTAGCCAACTCCACTGTGCCACTGAGCAAGACAAGACTGCTCAGGGATTCGTCCACGTAATGTTTTTGAAAAACATGTTCGTTAAATGACTCAAAATTTCTGTACTTCTTTGCCCTTTTAACGGATCATTTTAAGGTTCTGTGATATCTTATAGAATGAATCAAATTATAATGCACTGCAGGTGCTGTAAATGTACTTATTGAAAAGGCAAATGCACTGCAAAACGTAATGTAAATTTTCAGTCAAAATTAAGATTCCATATGGAGTCAAGGGAAATATCAATTCTAAATGTCATTCAATAGTACTGAGTTTCAAAAAAGATGTCAAATCTAATTAAAAATTGAGTCTTTTATTCAATATTGATGCGTGCTACATATTTTTATGCTTTGTGTCAATTGCCTAGCAATATGCAAATGTCAAACTCTATTGTAATCAATTGAGACTTGAGTCTTCTGTGTGCCATTTCTGTTGCTGCACATGTACAGCATTCCATTCAGTCATTTATGAGGTTCCAAACCATTTAGGCTGCTGCATATTAAAGGAAGCTGCTTATGAAGTGAATAGACAGCAAGGCAGCTTACTACGTTTTTGAATAGAAAAATAAAAAATTTGCTAGTCACGTGTATTTCTTATGTCTCACTATTTTAGAGTTCTTCTTCGCTCTATAAATTAAATATTCCTGTGATTCACACAAGCTGCTGCAAATCTATTAAACTTTTTTTCATCTCTAAATGTTCTTACACCGGTCAGAATCTTGAAACAAATTTATTGTCTTGTGATCCAAACAATGCAAAAAATGCTGAAAGGTATATGATAGACATCGATAGTAGCAGAAAAATGTTCTTTGCCATGGCAGGCAAAAGTTTTGATTTTGTTTTAAAGTTTATAAAATTGAGTTTTCTATTTCTTTAGTTTTGAAAAATATGTTAAACAGAAATGTGTCTTTTGAGACCTAATCACATGCATGTGACTTTCTGAAATCCAGATTCCTCAAAAACAAATGACACCAGATTTGACAGAATAAAAATGGTCATATTTGGTACCAGAAAGGTTCACATGATCTCACTTCTTGAGTATCTGCTGCCCTTTTTACTTTGGTAACTGAGAACAGGGCTTCCAGGCAGATGATCCGCCAGAAAGAAAGTGGCACTGTAGTGTATAAGAGTGGCATCTGATCTGTCATGTATGCTGGATAACTCTCTCCATCCCCCTGCAGCTAACATAAGGTGTCATAAATACTTCATGAGCAATATGTCTCTTTAGAGGACACACAAGTGTTGTCTCTAACCGACAGAGAACTCATGGGCTGTCAGTATGAAAGCCAGAGGGAGTTCACTGATGTTAGTAGAGCAGATTTGCACATCAGAGAACGGACAAAGTGACAATCAACTACATTTAAGAGAGGAGGATATGCAAGTTTAATTATTTATTAGCAGTCTCCTCACTTAAAAAGAGACAATGAGTTAAATTAGCAGACAAGAAGTTGAATTGTATGTGGGTCAGGTAGTGTTTGTTTGGCTGCTCTCAAACTTGTCTTGACATACTTAAGTGAGTGAGTGGAGCAGAGATGAATGAGGTTAATTGGAACATGGCTCCATTGAGAGGCTCCACTGGGAGAGAAGTATCGGGCCAACAATGGTGCTGAATTCAGCAAGGAGCCCGAGCGGATACAAGGGGCAACTTGGGTGTCATGGTAATGTGACATCATTAATGAAGTAATGACTCTTATTTGTAACAGTGGTTAACGTTTCAAGAGAGTGACAAAAGTGTGAAAGGGAAGAGGAATATTCACACAAAATTGAAAATTCAGTTATTTAACTCACCCTCATGTCATTCCATAACTAATATGACTTTAGTGGAATACATTGTTTAAATATAATGAAAGTGAATAGGGGACTGGCTCGATCAAGCTAAAAAATAACAAAAATAAGTACTATAAAAGTAGTCCACATGAGTTATATTTCGAATCTTCTGAAGTTATGTGATGACCAGACCAAAATGTATGTCATTATAAAAAAATAAAAAAAGTTATTAGAGTTCTTTCCTGGACATATTAATAAGTTGAGTAAAATTGATGATTCCTGATGTCAAAGTCAGTAAAAAAAACAACTTTTGAGTTAGTTCTACTCAGTTAATCAGTTGCTCCAGTTCACATAACCAATCTGACTCTTCCTCAGAACAGCCCACTGGAAAACAAGATTTGTTCAGTGAAAAAATCCTGTTAGTCACACAGGTATCATATATACCCCCCAACCACTACCCCCGCACAAAGGACGAGATGGGGCAATGTATTTAGCACCTGCTGCAAAACACTACTGAGTCAGTCTCCCCTAACTCCCCTAATTTACCTAACTGATTTAACAGTAATGAATGTGGTGAATTATCATTGCACTGATGAATTTGAAGTTATATTGAATAACATTATATAATGAGTGTAGTGATTTTGATATCATTTTTTAGTCAGACTGAAATCCCAGCAGGAATACATATTTACTATGCAAAATTGCTGTCTTAACCGATCTGATTATTTTAGCAATAGCAGGAGGATTCTTCAACAACAACAACAACAATAATAATAATAATAATAATACACAAACATCTGTTATAGGCCCTGGTCTACATATTTTATTTAACAGTAAGCTCAATTGTAGAAATTAAATTTTACAAGCAAAATTCATGTCTTGCAGTAAGAAAATGAACAGTACAAAACTAGGAGAAAAGCATACATTAAATGAATGATTCTATACTTTATGATATAGCCAATGCTAATTTATTTTTTTAGAAAAAATTAACATTCTATACATCTTAACATACCAGCTTTTGATGATTAACTATTTTTATCCACAGCGTATCACAAACAAACAAGCAAAAACTCTACCCAATCCTTTGCACTCTCTGGGTGTTTTGGTGCACTTTCTTTCACTGCAGCTTTAATGTCGATGTTCCAAGCATGAGCATTCTCAAAACTCAGAAGATCTAAACTGGACAGTCTTTCTTGTCACATTATGCTCCGGGGAAATGTCTTGATCTCTTTCAATTTCGAGAACGAACGATAGAAATTGCATGGCAAAGTCTGGTGACAAGTCGTAAGTGTACTGAACCACTAAAGCCATTTGAAATAGGTGGCTGTCACAGAAGCACAGCAGCGGACCAGGGCATAAAAACATATTTCCACCATAAAGGTCAATTTGGTCTTTTAATGTGTTAATGCATTAATCCACATTAAGTGTAATGGTAACATCTAAATAAATTTATTTTATTTAAAAATGTTATTTAACATTACAAATATATTGGGTTACACCGACCAAACTGAATAAGAAGAGGTAAAGCATAACAATTGCATGTTACCACTTTTTACAGTGGGACATAAACGCTTCACTTAAACCTTTGTACACTTCATTCATATTCTGGGCTTCGAGTTCGATCTTTTTTAATATCTCGGTCTTAATGCATGAGCTACGTTAAGTGTAAAAATAATCACTTGGATTACGGTGCTGCAGTCTTAGAAGTATAGCCTTTATGATAAGTGAAATGTGAGAGAAAATTGATTTTCTCTGGTTGTTGTTTTAGAATATTAAGTCACATTAAGAGTTTTTTTCCATGCACTTTTCCACTCCACTGCACTATCTTTGCTGTTGTGTCTTCTGCAGGGTCTCAAGCATGACACAGCATTCTAAAAACACAGCAATCAAGTTAAAAAAAGTATAAAAGTTTAAAAAAGAAACCTTTTTTTTTTTATTAAATTCCACTGCTGTGTCTAGGGTTTTTCAAAGGAAAAACACATTTTGTGTGATTTGTGAATGTCTTTTAGAATGTCCTGTGACAGGGCCCACTAAACGGGCACGGCCCCCACACATCACGAGGGTGCAGAGTTTCCCATATGCCACTGTATGGCTTTGGAAGACACAGAAAATAGCATACTAGACATATGGACTACATATATTAGATTTTTATGATGATTTTGCAGGCTTTTTAGGAGCTCCAATCTCCATTCATTATAAAAATTCCTTCTTTTTTGTTCAATAGAGGAAAAAAAAAGTTCCACGGGGACATAAAACAATCTCACTGGGCCAATCCCAGCCACAGCTCTGTAAATCAATGCCAGTTATGCAATTAAATTAAGCATACACACAACAGCAAAGTACAGTTCATTGGGTTTCAGCAACAGTTTATTAATATCATTTTCCTTCCTTCTGGGCATAAAGAAACTTACCTGCATCTCTTTTGCCAGTTCTTCCTCCTCCCTCTCGCCCTTTCTTCAGCACTCCCTTAAACATGGTACAGTTCCCACGTTTACCACAGTCCTTTGTTCCTGCAGAGACACAAATTTATTGAAGATGTACAGTATGATACAATGTATGACAGCTAGCAACTGTTAAAGAAAAAAGATCTGGTCAGTAATACCACAGTGCTTTGGACAAGTAATTTAAACAAGTCACCAACAACTTTACAAAACACAATGGGAAACAAAACTCCCTATTCATTTTATGTATGTGTGTGTTGCCACCTCGTGACAGGAGGAATTGGTTGATGAAATTCCCACATTCCACATCTAATTAACGCTCTGCTGCCTGGTTTTAGGCATATAAACAAATAAAGAAAGAAATAGTGAGTGCCAGCAGTACCCACACACTGTAAACTGTTGCACGCCACTCACATAATCCATTAAATGTGAAATAAAAATACATTTAACAGCTCAAACTGAAGAAAAACCGAAATATCTTAGTCGGCAAGGAAAGGCCAGTTGCTATAAACCACTCAAAATAAGAGGAAACCTAGTGTGCCACTGTCCTTCATGAGTCCATTCCATGTGTCCACACTGCAGCTGTCCACACTGACACGTCTTTCAGACAATAGCAGGAAATACCAGCCTGTCTACCAAACCTCCACTTGATTCTAAAATAGCTAAATGGATCTGCTTAGTATCCAGGCATGCAGGCTGCTCTCACAGTGACAGAGGTCAGAGGTGGATATTTGCTAATTAGGAAACACAGCTGTAGATGTTTAACCGTCCCATTACAACTAAATGACTCCTCACTGGATATCAAGGCATTTCATTCTACACCGACCGTCCAAAAGTAGCATAGGAATGGAAAGTAATGAAAGATCTTCTCCATATTGTGATGCATTTCCAAGAAAAACAGATTACTGTAGAGAAAAAATAAAAAAAGGTAGGGCGAGGACTTGGTCTGTGCATTGGTAGTTCACTGGATTTTGAGATGTGGGCTTGCACTTAAAATTGGAGGCAGATGAATGCAAGCGGACTGGGTGGACTAAATGATTGGAGGAGATCTGGAGACATTACCATGAAGTCTATCATTTTCACCAGAATACCCAGTCAATACCAGGCATCTGGATACAAATTATGAAGTCAAATAAAAAAAAACAAAAAATGGATGAACTGTTCCTTGAACGGTTCCAGAATTGTAGCAGATCAAAACAGATGAATTTTCATTTCATGAAGATGTTAAACAATGTTTCACACTTGCAAATATGAAACAGCATCGATTTTATGGGCGTTATAATCTGTGTTAAGTCTGACAGCAAATTTTGATTTAGTTTTAGTCATAGTCTTTTGATTAAAATGACATTTAGTTTTAGTCATATTTTAGTGATCTGAATTGTTTTCAGTTTTTGTCGACTAAATATCATACGATTTTAGTCGACTAAATCTACGCAAATTTAGTCTAATGGGTTTAGTTACAGTGGATTTATTGCGCATTTCTCTAAAATTTCCAATATCATTATATAGGTTTGATATTAAGGTTTTATCATGATAGACACCGATTTAACTGCTGTGACACACAACATGACTTAAATGTAAAAATTAAATAAAACCACTTCTCATAAAGAACAAGAACAAGGTCTTCTTTTTAATGAAATACCAATGGTTATATAGGCTAATTATGCATTTTTGATAGTAATTTGCTTACCATGTTCTTTGTTCAAGCAGACATTTCTATTTATATAAATAAATTTAGATTAATCTTTAGGGCTACTAAAGTTTTTTTTTTAGTCAAGAACAGTGCGTGATTTTCTGTCTTTCTTTTGTTGCTTGATTAACATAAATGACTTCGGCTGCTGTCCCTTTAAAACCTATTGCACAGCTATAATGGATGCAACATCCTGATACACATTCTAACTACTGCTTACACTGACTACGTTTACAAGCTGTTAAAATTCGGGTTATGGTCAGGTTATAGGTCACTATTTGGGTTTCTGAAACATTCGGGATAACCCGTTTACATGCGTGAGCAGAGAGAGTTACTCCTGTATACATGGAATGTGTAATCAGTCGCAAATATCCCGATGTAAACAGCGACACACGGTTAGCGTCTGGACGCAAGACGCAATATGCGTCATTTCCGATTCTTCTTCCTGTCTCCAAAGATTCAAAAGACCAAGATTCCTTGCGAATAGAACATGCGCAGAACACACATTTTGATGGGGATATGCCGAAACGCGTTTACAAGACCAAATATTCGGGTTAGAAAAGGGGTACCCCAGGTATAATGGATATGAGCATATCCGGGTTTTTGCCAGTGTTTACATGGCCGTGCGCGACCGGGTTATTGCTAATATCCCGGTTTTGAACTGGTTATTGGCTGCATGTAAACGTAGTCATTCACTTAAGAAATAATCAAATGTGTTTACGTGAATACTCGTCAGAACGGACAATTCAACATCATTTTGTGTGCAATTCTCAGGTCATGCGACGTGAGAGAGTACTCGGGCTGTGACATGTTTCTGTGTGTGTGTATGCTTCAGTGTCTGTGCTCAGAAACCGAATTGAGCTCTCTCTACCGTCATCAGATTTATCCATATGTCTGCTCTTCTCTTACTCCCACATATTGACATTTTTGAACATTTTATGCAAAGTCAACATTTTATAATTCAGCAGCAATGATGAGTGCACAATCATTTCTAAAAATCTGTACATTAAGTGAAAAAAACAATTTAGTTGGGAACAATTAAAGCAAATATGTGTAGGACTAAATCTGTTAAAATGTTACACATTGCTCTTTGTATTGTTATAGAATACATTAATGGAAAACAACATATATTGATTGATAAATATATTCTATAAAATTAAGACATTTATTTTAAATGTATAGCACAGCAATGAGGCAGCAACATATGACAGATAGGACAGATCAGGTAAGGCTCTTTTGTGCAATCTTTCATTGCACAAAAGTATTATAATGTATTATAATGAAATGCTCAAATACAAGGTTTCGCAGAAAAATGCAAGGTTCCACACAGAGAAGTTCAAAGCACAAAGGGAAGAGTTATTGATGTGTAATCTATTATATCCGTGCGATAGAGTCTTTTCTTTGAACAGTTTTAAGTTCAGTTAATGTGCGCGTTAAGAACAATTCATAGTGCTCTTTACTGTTGTGATTAGGGATGTTCATTTTAACCGGTTAACCGTCCGTTAAGAATTTTGCTGCATTGTTAAAATAGGCTACTTTACGCAAATACAAATGTTAGGTTTTTTTTAAAGAAAAAAAAACCATATGCTGCGTAGCCTATTAATAAGTCACACTTTCATTATTTCATTCAGAAATAGACCTAATGAAGACGCAAAATGTTTACAAACATTATAATAAACACTGTAACACGACCTCACCCATATGATTTTGTATGATTTCTGTGGCAGTTAAGTTTAGGAGCGGGGTTAGGTGTGCTCCTTCATACGAATTCCTAGAAATTTGCCACCTCGTAAAATAAGTAAGATTCAGCTGACCTCATACGTCATCAGCCCGGAACTAGTTCCGTTTACAAAAGTGAGCGCAAGCTAGAATAAATCGATTATTACATTTTAAATATGCTTATTTTTCTTACAAAAACACATTGATTCGCTACAGGACAATGTTGTTCAAAAGCCCAAAGGGGTGATGTTCCAAGAAAATTACTGTTTAGGCGGAAAAGCAGGAAAAAAAGAAATAAAGTAGCTGTAGGCAGCATGCAATATTTTTGTGGACTTAGGAGTTATTAATAAATGGGTCTGACTGTTGGTTTGGACTTAAAAAAGCACCATCAGCTCTTTTATACAGCACATCCAATTTTGCAGATTCTTTCCCTGGCCACAACCAACCAGAAGCAATCAAATTAAGAGAACAATAAATGAGAGAAAATAAAATCATAAGGCTAAATTATAAAATTATTAATTAAAACAGCAAATTATGCCCTATAAATGATGCATCACAGTTGTGCACGTACTATAATGTGTGACTTTAATTCTATAATATGTACTATAATTCTGTTTAAATGTTAAAATTAATTATCACCAAGCCTAAAAAGCTGCACTCTACAGAACTGATTCATTGGATTCAATACTAATGTTTTTAATTTACTAATGCTAATTTTGGGCTCAATACTAATTTTGGATTTCAATACCGATTTGAAAGGATCCACACCCTGTCATTCAGAGACGTGGGATTCGAAACACAAGCCTAAATGACATCATGAAAAGCACACCCCAGGAACATGAAGCAGGGTCACACACGCACAGGCCACATACTGTACAGATTTGCAGAGACACTGATGTCACAGAGGTGATGTCACATTACTAACTCCATCTGGACAGCGCTTGATACTGTGTAACTGGCCTTGTGCCTTACAGGGACAAAGCACATGCAGGCAGAACTCTATAAAATAAGAGTAAACTTCACTAAGAAACATTCAGATCTCCTGAAGACAGTTTTTCCCACTACTAAAATGATTACAAAAACCCTCTAATTTTGTACTAAAAATAACTTTTTTTCATAGATCTTGCATATTGGCTACCAATTCACCCTCACAACTGATATCAATAATGGACGATGTTCTACTTTTAAAGTGACTGATCTCTGTTTGAGAGGCTAAAAAAACCCGGACCAAATCATCCCTGCGCGTGACTGAAAATCAAATTACAGACTCCAGAAAAGTGCATTAGAGCTTCACAATGGTGTGTTTGCCAGAGCTGGAACCAAGCAACTGGAAAGCTCTGGTATGACCACCACTGGCCCTCCACCGTGAATAACGTTTTAAGTTGTACTTTCTAGTAATAGCAGGTTTCTGTGGGCCATGACTACAGCCTAAATGTGAGTTTAATTGGATGAAAGCTGAGATTTATCAGAGAGTGGAGGGAAAAATAGAAAATGCAAGAAATAAGGTGGTGACTGGGGTGGATGCTGAGGGATGAAAGCAAAACATGACTAAAAAAAAGTATAGAAAACCGAGAAAACCATGCATTCGGAACACAAAATTTGTTTTTTTAGTTAATTTAGTCTCACAATGGTGTAGAGTTTAAGTGCTATGATATAAATGAAAATATAAAACAGCTGAATGGGAAGTTTTCATTCAAATGGCACATTCAGAAATACATTCGTAGTGCAAATGAACGACTCGTCTTAGGGGTTTCAGAATTGGCAGTGCACGTTCAGTGAGCGGAAAATTAGGACATCTTTTTCTAAATAGGTTTTATGGCTGAACCTAAGGGAAAATGGCCTTGTTTCCTTTTATGGACAATCTGGCCTAAATCTCCTCCCCACTTTACTATTTGAATAAGACATATGACACAAGGGGGGTCTTATACAAATGTGCAGCCCTCACATCAAAAGCTGCCAACTTTTCATGCCTAACAAGAGCTGGTTTTTAAACAGAAGGTTACTGGTTCGATGAGCAGTTACGCCAGAACTAGTTTTTCGCACACACTTGTCAGATTCATTCATTTCCATGATAAGCAATGAGAGGGTTAATCTCACCGAGATGTGTCCAGGTCATAACTTACCCCAAAAGTTTAAGAATTTACGAAAATACAAAAAATAATATTTATAAAAAAAAAAAAAAGAAACATTATGAAGTCAGTCAACAGCTGATACCTGCATTTTATTTTATTTTACTTTATCATTACATTATTAAATTAGCTATTATGAAATACATATCAGCAGATATTTTTGTCTATTTTAAGATGTACAGGTGTACAATGCATTTTTGCTGGTTGATATTCCAAGACGTGTTTTTAACCCGACAGCACTTGCATAAAATGGTTGTTTAGTCAACGTCGGATTTTTGGAAACCGAAAACCCTCCAAACAACCAGGCTTCTCTTTTTGGCACGGGTTCTTCTGTGTCATGTTCTACTAGTTCTGCAGCATCCATCTTCCCTTTAATAATACATTTAAAATCTTTCATAGTTATAGACATTAGTTTAAACTCAATAAATATAAACAACGAATTTTTCATGCATTTTACTTCTTGGTTTGTATAATAAGCTGCTCAAGCAAGCGGCAAAACATTTAAACAATAATTAGCCTACTTTTCTTGTTAAAATATTTAAAATTAAAACACCACAGAGAGAAACACTCAGAAAAACTTGTGCCTTTTGCATTTAAGTCTTTATCACAAGCAATCCCATGGGTCTTAATGAACTTAGTTTTACTGCATCCATAAAGTGAATTTATATATTGTTTTAAACCTAGCCAAAAACCCATGTGTTGCGTGTGAAACAGCTTTAGTTATTATAAATTTATTGTGAAATTAATGCATTTCTGTGTCAATCCATGTTCATATTCCGCAAACAATGCGCTTTCACTTTTATTCAGCGCCTGCAGCACAGCAAAAATAGACTCACTGGAATGCACTGACGGACCGCAACACTACACTGCAGACGGAGTATGTGTGAAACAGGCGTTATAACGTAGAACCAGAGCACTACTGTGTTTACCCTCACCACGCCTCGCAGTCGCTGCTTAGAAGTGCAACATTGTAAAGGGTCAGTCTGAAACTGTGTCGCGCGGCGTAGCATAACGTTCGTTCCCAACGTTGAGTAATTAAATGCATCGGTATGGTGGTATATAAAAATTTTAAATCGTAACGAAAATATACACCGGTTTTTTGGTGTACCTGTATACCGCCTAGGGCTGGGCGATATATCTAACGATATGATCATTCGCATCTAATCAGTAAAGCTGATTCTGTGATCACCGCTAAAATCGCCATCACCTGCTTATAATTGGAATGGCATTTAATAGACAGAGCCGTAGATTGCTGACAAGCTACGCAATATCGCGTTCATTATAGCAGATTAATCGCCTTCGATAATGAACGCAATATTGCGTAGCTTATCAGTGATCTACGGCTCTGTCTATTAAATGCCATTCCAATTATAATCAGGTGATCACAGAAGCAGCTTTACTGATTAGATGCGAATGATCATATCGTTAGATATATCGCCCAGCCCTAATACCACCCAGCACTAAATTAGTGTGCACCAATTTAAAGAGATAACATTAGCTTATGGCAAATATTTAACCTTTTATGAATTATTTTCCTTTAAATGTGCATGTCAAATATTGGCCATTTTCTTTTTTATACATGATTGTAGCGTTTGTTGTATTAAGAAATTAGTTATTTTTCAAATGAAATAATTTTATTAATAAAAAATTCAAAGACAATAGAAGAGGTATTACTAATTGCAAGAAAACTTATCTGTCCTTAAAAAATAACAATGTAAATCATTTGTGGGTCTTAAGAACTAGTTTTATTTCTTTATGCAAAGAGAGGAGAGAGGTAAAAATGTGACCTGAGAAGAGTGGCCAAGAAGTGATTGTAGGAGAGGTGTGTACAGTATGTAACACACATGATGAGAAAAACTTCCCCTGAATCACCACAACATCTGTTTTCCACATTGCCAAACATGACATCATGGGTCATCACCCTGATGAAATGCTGAGACCAATGACCACCCCAAACTTATAAAGTAGATCTGATGCACTACAACTGATTCTCTGCTCATTTCGACATCTGAAGTACATTAAACATTTGAGGCATTTTTTCCTATTTCATATCCCATTTCAATACAGCCACAAACCAAAGTTAAATCTTGCCATCGACATACTGTGTGCTGATGAAAGACATGGATGTTCAAAATTGTCTCTGAATATGAAGCCACACTTCAATTTACTAACCTATAGACCTAGTTGACATTAACCAGCCCACCCTTTCACTCCAGCTCTTTTCAGGTCAAACATTAGCTCATTCTCTCCCGCTGAGTTAAGCACAGTCAATTAAACCATTAGTCTACCATAAAAAAAAATAGAGTGACTCAAGGAACAGCAGGACTGAGCAAGCCTGTATACTTTCATTAATGAGCAAACGTAGAAAATGCTCAAAAGGTGTTGACAGGGAGATGGAAAGCTAGTGTTCACAACGTCCAAACAAATACTATAGTACAACACTATATCACTAGATCACTTCTGGAACTCACAGAGGGTATAATTACACTGATTAAATCAGCATTTTACGATTTTTCTTATTCCAGTCAGAACTACTTCTGTAGCACTCTCTCTTCAGCTGCAAGTATTCTCTGTATGAAAACAGTCCTCCCTTTGCATTTTATTATGACTTCGTAAGTCACAGGCTTCTGAGGAACATTAGAAGAATCCAGGGACATGCCCACCAGTTCAGCAATATGCTCGTTTTTTTTTTTTTTAAATGCACAATTTTATCACAAGGCCATCCTTAAAAACATGTTGGTTTGCAGTAACAGTAAATTTTTTTTTAAAAGAGTCAGTAGGTAGGTCTATATTTTTTTTTCAAGTTTCAATGAAAAAAAAAGTAAATTTTTAGTGATGGTGATTACGTAGGTATGAATTTAAACAAATGAGCATATCGTGACGTCACTGACTGGGTCTTCAACCCGTGCCTTCGGGTGCATCATTGCAAACCTCATTTTGATGCAGGCTATATAGACCACAAACTAATTGAAATCTTTGTCAAAAACATTTATTGCATGAATTTCAGATGAGAAGAAGAAAAAAAAAATGAGGTACTGTTATACTGTTTTACGTGCATCCACCGCTAGGTATCAATGCAACCTACAAATGAGAGACTGTGTACTTTGCTTTCTTGTGTTGTCACTTTTGTGAAAAAAAATCCTGTTTGATTTGAGAGACAAGTGTTCATTGAATCGATTGTAAAATCGATTTTGCATGTCTATACAGGGCTCCAAACAAAAAAATCGAGTAAGGAGCCATTGGATCCTATAAGAAAAAAACTTAGGTGCCAAATAATTTTTTTAGGTGCCACAGAATAAACATGTTTTATGCATTTTATTTAAATTGTTTATTTTACATTTTAACATTTTAAACATACTGACGTGTTTATATCTCATCTTTTCTTGACTTTATCAGCATTTTAATCCATCTTGTAGATGACCTGGGAATGAAGGTTCTCTTAAAGTGGGATCTAAATGTCTTTTCCAACTTGAAATATACAGTCATGCGTTGTTTATTACACAAAATCTGTACCAACATCATGGACCATAAGCATCACTTGGCCCCTGAGTATGGGATCCTCCTCAATGCATACTGTAAATGTTGTCATACTCTCTTAAAAATAAAGGTGCTTCATGATACTATAGAATAACCTTTTTTTTCCTGTCTAAATGGTTTCATAAAGAACCTTTAACATTTGAAGACAATAACAGATTATGAAAAGGTCAGAAAGAGATGGTTCTTCAAAGAGCCTTTAACTGAATGGTTCTTTGTGGAACCAAAATTGTTATGTGAAGAACTTTTAAGCTCCTTTATTTTTAGGAGTGCATGTCTTTTATACTTTCAGTCTGTTTTTCTTAATTAGTAAAATAAAATTTTATAGGAGGAGTTGAATCATGTAGACAACATGTTAAGTAAAAATATTCAAATTCAATAGCTCATAACTATAGCAAAATGCTCCTTTTTATAGTTATTTTTCTAGCTGACTGATGAGCTTATGGACACTGAAAGGTCCATTTATCCTTTGCTGAAATTTACACGTCTTCATGGAGAGAGCAGCTCATGGTTGCTTAGCAACGGCAGACGGCTCAGGAGCGCAAGAGCCCGAAGGCTTTTGGAAAAAAAACAGAAAGCGGTTTTCCACGCGTTTTAGGCGCAATATGTGAACGGCCCCTTAAAGAGCACCAAAACTGTATTTATTGTTTGAATTTTGTTATGAATTTGGAATAATTTTAAAGCTTATACTTTGTAAATTAAAAAGTAACAAAGCACAAAGCTTTTTGCGATTACTGGACGGCAAGTGCACTTCAAATAATGCATGGACTAAGAAGACGCCTTATGATTATAAACGAGAACTGTTAACGATATTGCCAATATCCACACAGATGACAGCTTTACCTGTTTTAGTTTGTTCAAGTTATGACCGAAATAGACGCTGTTTTTCTGCACTCTCTTCAAGTCTCCATCATTTCTCTCTCTCGCGCATTTATTAGGTGTGTGTCAGCGCTGCTGTGCGGCAGATGAGGACTGTTTAAAACTCTTTTTCCCACTAAAACTTCAATGCGCGTTCTCTCAATGCGCGAACATGACAAAAGATGTGAATGCAAAACAATTTTTTAAGGGATAACATGTAAATACATAGGCCTAGTCGCCAGTGGCGACCTCAGCAAAAACTTCACTCGCATTTTAAAGGGGGGGGTGAAATGCTCGTTTTCACTCAATATCCTGTTAATCTTGAGTACCTATAGAGTAGTACTGCATCCTTCATAACTCCAAAAAGTCTTTAGTTTTATTATATTTATAAGAGAAATATAGTCTGTACCGATTTTTCCCGGAAAAACACGAGCGCCTAGACGTGTGGGCGGAGCTAAAAAATCACGAGCGCCAGTAGGCTTTTGAGTTGAGAGCATGTGGAAGCTGTGACACAGATCCAGAGGCTGAAATTTAACAAGAGCAGCATCAGCAAAGGCGGTATGCTATGTGGTATGTACTGAAACTGTATATATTTGCTTAGCAGTTTTGGAAAATGACTTGGAAATGAGTTCCACTTTATGTCGTCTTTTTTTTTTCTTTTTTTTTTTTAAGCTGTAAGTTACATGTGGAAAGTGCAGTTTGATGACAACATCGCATGTTGTTTACTTGATGTGCTTACGCGCTGATAGCTAAGTTAACAACACAGAGATATTTGAAGCAGTTTTACTCACCGCATGTGGTTCCAACTAGAGCTGAAACAACGAATCGATTTAATCGATTAAAATCGATTATTAAAATAGTTGTCAACTAATTTAGTAATCGATTCGTCGCTAAATAAAGTTTATTTGCCATAAGCGGCTCATTTCGTGCATATTTCAAATCTGCGGTGACCAAAGTGTGGCAGTAATGAGCCACCGGAGGTTTTACTCAGCCAGTACAGCAGGTGAAGTAGCGAATAGCCAATAGCTGGCCTCGTTTTATGTCACGTGCTTCCCAAACAGCGTCTCTGCAGCATTCAGCGGGAAGTGGGAGTACTTTACTTTGAGCCTTCAAAATGAAGAGTAACCTGTAAACTCTGCACTACTGAACTGTTTAAGGGGCCGTTCACATATCGTGTCTTTTGCGTGCTCAAGCTCGTTATTTCCTATGTAGGCGCGCAGTAAGCACTCTCATAATGGAAGCGACACGGTCGCGACACGCACGCGGTGCGATGCGCCCGTTTTTCCAGGCGCGTCCACACCGCATCCATTTATCCTTTGCTGAAATTTCCGGGTCTTCATGGAGAGGGCACGTCATGGAGAGAGCACGTCATGGTTGCTTAGCAAAGGCAGACGCCTCAGGGGCGCTTCTGCCCGAGTGCTTTGGAAAGAAGGAGAAAGCGGCGCGACTAGCGTTTTCCACGCGTTTTTAGGTGCGATATGTGAACGACCCCTAAGAATTTTATTTGTGCAGATTCTCCAGTACAAGGTTGTTTGCAAATGTTTAGTCGTAAAAGCTGATAACATTGCTTTTTAACAGTTAACATTTAAAGCTTTACAAACATGTTATGTGATCAGTTTGTCGTTTACCAGTTCATAATTCAGACTTGCAGCCTAATTATGACTGAATGAGAGAGGTAAATGTTTGAGTATATTTAAAATGCCCTTCTTTTCTAAGTATTCACTGCTCTTTTTCACACAGCAGGTTTTTTGTGTGTGTCCCAATTTTTTTTTTCTGGACAACCTTCTGATGGATTTTACTTTTAAATTGTGAGTTCCATTCAGGTTTCATGCCATTGGCACTTTTTTTCGAAGGATTGTTTACAATTTCACAGCATAAGCTATAAAGCTTTTTTCCCAGTAAATAATAAAATACAATGCACTGCAATTTTATTCTGTTTTATCCTTATACTTCGTGAAAATATGTTCTCAAAGATTCCTTAAGCTTTGTTTGGGATGTTAAACTACTTTAGGAGCTCTAAGGACTGCCATGGTGAAAACAATATTTAAAATCTCCTTGTGAATTTTGATAGAGTATGGGTCAGTGTTTTGATTGCAGAAGAGTTCGACAAAGGATTACTAACATAATAAAACAACTCCAGGTATTTTTTGATGAGGATATGACAATGCAAAATGGTTAAAATCTCTTAAAAATCTATGCTGAATGATAAAGACCCTTTATTAATAATTTACTTGGGGAAAAATGGAAAAAACTAAAATATAAGTACATAAACCGATTAATCGATTAATCGTAAAAATAATCGACAGATTAATCGATTATCAAAATAATCGTTAGTTGCAGCCCTAGTTCCAACACACAATCGTGACCCTTTTTCGTTGGGACTGCATTATCCTTAAGAAATAAACGATGTGAAATCCGAAATGCAGGGAACAAACAAAAACACTTGCACAACTCCGTTGATGCTCTGTAAAAATAAACTCCATCCACTGGTCCCTTAATGCTGTTTCTCTTTTGGTAATCTGTGCAGGGTTGTCTTGCCCTGGCAACCAAAAACACACTTCTTTTGTGACTTTTCGCGATGCTCTCGCTCTGATCAGGCTGTGCTCAGCCTCTCAGTGCTCTGCTATACTGGAGCGCGCGCTCAGCCTCTCAGTGCTCTGCTATACTGGAGCGCGCGCTCAGCCTCTCAGTGCTCTGCTACACGGGAGCGCACGCTCTTCCGGCAGAACAGCGCGCACTTAGGACCCATATAAGGAAATTCCGCTCCATCTAACGTCACACAGAGCCATACTCGAAAAAAACTTTCCGAAACTTGTGACAAACCGGAAGAGGTTTTTTTGGAACAAAAATACTCCTTCAAACGTAATTTTTGAAACTTTGTCCATGTTTAGCATGGGAATCCAACTCTTTAACAGTGTAAAAAACTCAGTATGCATGAAATAGCATTTCACCCCCCCTTTAATATTTATGGTCGCAAATGCGACCGTTTTAGTCGCAGTTTGGAGCCCTGCTATATATACGTTTTATACGGCAAATAACACCAAATATAGATAAATCCACATACAACAAACAGGACGAATGTAAAGATTCAATATATTTGAATATCCTGATGAAGGTCGTGTGACCGAAACGTTGGTGTGATTAAAATTTTTATTTGCAAGTTAAGATAGTGTGCGGGAGTTCCTTATATGATAAGGTTTAAACATTTCTTCCATGTCTTTTTTTTAATAGTAAATAACCTTTGTTTACCAAAAAGTTAAGTTAATTTTCAATTATTAAAAGATAATTAAATTAATGTTTTGTGTGTTTAATGTTTAATGTGCATCTCAGAAAATGCTTTATTTAAAACCCCAACTGAATAGCACTTAAATGCACTTAATTCATCTGTCAACTTTATTGTCATTGTTCACAGTACAAGTACAGACAGAGAAACAATGGGTAATAATTAAATGTTTATTTTTGATGTATGCATTGCATCCTATGCATTTAAAAATAAAAATATTTTTTTTCTAAAAAAGGAAACTTAGTTGTTCAATTTAAGAGACCCAGGAGTCTTATTTTCTCTTGCATAATTAATATTGCACTTTAATTAAGCAAAAACACATTTTATCCGATTACTCGATTAATCAATGGAATTTTTGGTAGAATACCCAATTACTAAAATATTCGATAGCTACAGCCCTACTAAAATATATTGAATATTATTTTATTGCTTTAGTTGCATTAGTTGTTTGAAGACCGACCCGTCTTAACGCAAATTTACAACCGGCAAGTCGGTCAACCTAAAAGCAAAAAAAAAGAAAAAAGATTTGAGTCTGTCCTAAATTGACAGGGTCGGTCGGGTAAAGGCAATCAAAAATATTTTTGAGGATGGCCTAATAGTCAATTTAAACATTATAAACAAGAATCAATGTTCATAGAAAACACGCAATGTGAAAATCAAGTTATTTTTTGATTAACTTTTGATTCACTTGACAGATAGTGTCTGTCCACTTTTTCATTGTCATTAGTTCCAGAATAATTACTTTCACTCATTTTTCCCCTTTAACCTTCAATAAGGCGTTTAAAATCATGAACCAAGCCAGCCAGCCACAAGGTGAATCACAACATTACGAACTTTAATAAAAAAAAAATATTTTAACACATTTTTTATAAATAATTTGACTACTTTGGTTTTTTTTAGAAAGGTATTGTCATTTATCCATTTCCTAGGATCATCTGTTATTTCTAATTAAGAAATATTGATGATGTTAGTGTATCTTGTGTTTTTTGTTCTTAATGTTTCAAACTAAACGATTTCTAGGGAATATTTTCTATATTATTTAATCAGATTTTCCTGTATGCCTTCAATTTTCCATTCCTGATATATATATATATATATATATATATACATACATACATACACACACACACACACGGTTAATTATTTATTGTAATTTATTTTACAGTGTATACACAAATATTAGTGGTATTTCCTTTACAGCGACATTAAAAATTTAGTTTTTCACCCCAAATTTCACTGTTGTTATTATTTTTATAATAGGAAATAGTGCAAACAGTTGGCTTCAACAAAAGATAAACCATTGATTAAGAACCTTTGAGTTCACAGCAGGTTTGTCTTTACACAAAAGGTTTAAAAGTTATACTTAAAAATCAATTCCCCTATGAAGGAAACAATTATTATTTCACTATTGTGAAGCAAGCCAGGGCTTCATAACCTGAAGTTCAGTCATATTCTCCATTCAACAATTATGCTGTTCTAACTGAAGATTGCACAAATTATCACAAGAATGGAAACGGTGTTTGGAATGCTCTCAGTGAAAGTTCAAGACACTGGAGGAACCGTAAGGATTAAGCAGCGGGAAAGGGACAATATCTTCTTTCACGCAAACCAACAAGGCATGTGGTCCATGCTCTTGCTTTTGCAAAATTCAATATAATTCGATAGGGCATGAAATAACAGATTCAGTGATCAGAACAATGGCAGCAAGCTTTAGAAATGAAATCCTACTCTGCTTACCGCAAATGATCTGATTACTTTCTGGCCAAGGGCAGCAATAACAGACGTCTACTGAACTGAAAACATTAACTAACTTAATCTAGAGGATTCAGGGTACTGTTTGGGAAAGAGACGAGAAATTCAAGACAAGCAGGCATGGAGGAACGGCCAAAGTCTTGGCTTTAAACGGACCTTTACAAATGCAAGAACAAACACATTCCATTACTTTGTCAAATCTAGTATAGCATGTGTGCATTGTGTGTGTGTGTGTGTGTGTGTGTGTGTGTGCACCTGTTCTGTGTCAGTTGGCTCATGACCCTGGCTGGAAAGTCTCGGCTACATCACATTTTTCCTAAAATGAGCATGTGTGTAAAGAAGAAAAGAAACTCTCAGGCTTCAAGTGTTGATTTAAAGGTCCAAAGTTCCTGACTAGTAGTATTTGCAACACAAATCATCCACACGTGATACCTCTTCCCATTCAAGTCTAGTAGCCTACAGTATTCAGCAAGTGGCAAGAAAGCAACTGTTACATGCAGGCTTGTTTGACCAATACAATAAAAATCAGCAAATTTTTCAAAAATATGAATCAGGACTTCAAATTACTGAACTGTTTTGTGTACATATTAGGATTAGTGTTGCACGTGACAACTGAAATATCACAATATGACAAACCACTCAATCACTGCTGTTGAGCCCGACAAGGTAAACATGAGTTGTCCAACAAAACAACTGTGACATAAATACCGTTGATACATCCGTTAAGATGAACGCGCCTCTGTGCAGCAACTTCACGAGACCAACACCGGCAAAGGTTGTCCGTTATGTGTCTCGTGTACAAACAGCAGTCAGATTTAAAGTTTTTAGAAAACTTACCTGTTTTAAGAGAGATTCCACTCAGTCTCTGCCTGACAAGCGCGTTTCTCGTTCAGTAAAAGCCAAGGTTATAACTGATTGCAGTGAGAGACAGAGGGAGCGCGCGCTCCACCAACTCCTCCCTCTCGCGATCAGAACAGAACAGACTGACTCACTCCCGCCGCTCCGAGTGAAAGATCACTGTTCACATTGGCAAGTTACAAACGGTCTTTCCTTAGAGCATACTAGTATTTTAAATAAAGAAAATAATCAAATATTGTTATTTTTAAATATCTATTAACTATTGACGTGTCTGAGAGCCATCAAATACCTTAAGCTCAAAAACTGTTAAGATCTTTATTATCATGACAATTAATTAAACATGGAGCCGTCATTATTTCTCTAATATGTATATGTATATATATTAGAGAAATAATGATAGCTCAATGTTCAATTAATGAACATGCAAATTTTTTTAAACAATATATATATATACACACACACAAGAAATGTATATATATTTCCCATAAATTCTCAATTTCCTATTCCTGTTTTATTTTCTTCCTTTGGTTAACAATTACCTAATCTTCTAGGAAGTGACATCATTTTTTGGTGGGAAAAACAGCAATGAATGCCATAAACTGTTAATATTTGTAAACATCTGAATGTATTTTAACTTTTTTCATTTCTGTTTTATTTTATTTTGTTGTAAATCTAAATAGCTATTCAAGTAAAAAAATTAATAAAAAGCAATGGATCTGTTGAATTTGGTGTTTTGTTGTAGTATTTGGTTTGTCTCACTTTAAAGCAGTTCATCCTGTTAGATAAAACATAAAAAATAAAACATATTAATTTAATGTTAATTTAAGTTATCTCCTCATATAGAGTAATGAGTAACGTAGCTCTATATTTTCATCCTGTTAGGTTCAATGAGCAATTTATAATTTGTAAAAAGTGTATGAGCTTCACCAGAGCACATTTCAGAAAGTCACATGCATATTCTTTCTTCTTTTCTTTTTTTTAAAGTTATTAATAACAAGAATGACCCTTTTGTTCATATCTGATACAGTGGAACAGGACCTGACCGCTTATAAATCTGTGCTGACAGAACACCATGTAAAAGTAATAACTCAACAGGAAGAAAATAAACACACTGATATGTATCAGGGGTTTTCACTCCCTCAAACCACTGGTGCATAATATCTGTCCCGTTATATCTGCTGAAATAGTATGGTGCTGCTCATGTTTATGTGCAGTATAATCGACTCTTTATCGTCCCCGTGTGGCTGTCGATGGAACATCTTTCTCATTAATATTGCAGGGACTTCACTTGTGTATAGCTCAAGGCCACTGTCTGCTAATAAACACGCCGGTGTTACAAATCTGGGTGTCATTTCTCATTCTGAATTGAAATCTGATTAGCAAATTAATGCTGTCGTGATAAATAGCTTCTTCCAAATGAAAGCTACTGCAAAGCTTAAATCTGTCCTCTGGGTTCTTCTGCTTTAACACAATTTGTAGTGCAAAAACCACTTGAAAATAAAATTGAATTCAGCGGTAGATGAATAAACAACATAATCCAACATCAAGTATAAAAAAAATGTTATCTTTATTACATCTAAATATTCTGATAGTAATAACTTATGCCTCCATAAGGTCTCTTACATATACACACAGTTCTACATAGTGATTTATCATGGCACAGTTTTTTGTGCTTAGTAGCACAGATCACGGTTGTACACTAAACTGACGTAGTTGTACAAGACATCATGGAACATATATTAATTTTTACATTAATTAGGTTACAGCAATGAGACCAGACAAAATGACGATTTTGTGTTTTCCAATGCACAGAACATTATTATTTGTGTTTTTTTCTTTTTTCTTTTACACTGCTATTGTTTTTTTATTAGCCTTTTCAGCCAATATGTGATTTAGTTGGCTGAAAAACTGAGGTGACTATAATAACATGCCATAAAAAAAACATGAAAAATAAAATCATAAAAAGATGATTCAAGTTCTCAGTAAATCAGACCTTAAACACACTTTACTGTTTAAAAACAGTACACAGACACTGGAAAGTAAAGTCTTTGGCTCACACTCAATCCGACACAAAACGCAAATTCAATTTGTCGAATGATAATGAACCAGTGACTTCAAATGCAACAGCTTGTCCAAACAACGGTCTTGGAATCCATTGACCCAGATATGTCTTAAGGAGTAACACCTCCTTGCAATATTCTATCTATGGCTACAGGTTACATGAACAAATACGCACAAACATACAGGCCTACACCCATGAGTCAGGTGAGGCTGGGTAGGGCTGAGTTCTGTATGAAGGCCTGCGTGTGGTGGAGTAGAAGTCCACGTAGTTGGTATTGGGTTTGAGCACCTGCCTCTCGCTCACCACGGGATAACGAACCGGCTCGTCCAGGAACATATCCTCGTAACCCATCGGAGACGACAGGTACATTCCAAAAGTGTCATAGGTGCTTTGATTTCCCTCCTCTGGATAGTAGAGCCGGCCATGCTGAAAGAGGAGACCATCATTTACACATTTAATAATAAATAAAAAAAAACAAATAAAAAAAAAACAGACCATACAGTAATCAACAAAAATCAAGTGACTTCATCTGAAAATGTGTGTATTTATATATATATATATATATATATATATATATATATATATATATATATATATATATATATATATATATATATATATATATATATATATATATATATATATATATAAAATGATCTAAAAGGAAAACACTTTGTATTTATTGTCTCTTTTTTCATAGAAAATACTTTTTTATTTAAGTATCACTAAGATACTAAATATTACTAAAACTATTAAATATTTTATTTTATATTTCTTTAGTTTTTTAAAAGTGTTTTTGTCATTTTTATCAGCTTTTGTTTATAGGTTTTTTTTTTTTTATCAAAATTAGATTGTTATTTAAGTACATCAAGTTAAATGAAAATGAGAAATGTTTTATTTATCTTATATTATATCAGTTATTAAATTAAAAATTAAATTAAATTAAATTTATGTATTTAGCAGACGCTTTTATCCAAAGCGACTTACAGTGCATTCAGGCTATCAATTTTTACATATCATAATAGTTATATATCTTAATTTTAGTTAACTATAATAACCATCATTACCATAACAATTCCATACTAAAATCATCTTATCCTATATTTTGTGATTTATGTCAGAAAGAGACAATCTCAAATCGTCATCCTGTTTTAATTGTTTTCATTGAAAACCTAATATTTGTACAAATATCAGCATTACAGCTTTAAAAGTTTAGCAAAAAAAACATTTTTACTAACTATCACATGCAATTTGTCTCTTCAGACTCATATGTAAAATAAAATCTGTAGCATTGATTGCATGTAAATTTTCACATTTTCCCAACATACATTAATATTAACACTCTGACATTAAACAATGAAATCTTACAAAAATGTAATATTCTACGTTAAATCTAAAAAAAAAAAACTAAACCCAGATGCTTTACACCACAGATTTTTGTGGGGAATAATCAAACAATAAAACCCAATGGATTACGTAAACTTCATCTGTTGGGATTCAACGCATTAATCAAAGTCAGTGGTTATCATTTGGAGAGGGCATATAGCATCTGGGGTCAGCCGGCTTCAGATTCAGCAATTTCTTCCTCCTTCCTTCCTTTCTTCAACTCACCTGTGATATGCGGGACTCCTCGGCTGAAGGAGAGGGATAAGAACTGATAAAATAGGCAGACTGTTTTCCAGACCCTAAACACAGATGAACACAAATTATTCTTTTCTATTTACCAGGATGGGCGGAAACGGTTCAACAGGCCTAATGAAGACCTCACTCACACTGAATCTGTATTCTAAATCAAAATCACATAATCAGACCTCCAGGCCGAAGTACCACCAATCAATAAAGAGTAACTACAGAGGTCAAGTGCTCTTAAATAAATGACCATTACAGCTTCCAACCAGACAGGGGAATAAAACTGATTGCTCTATTAGTTGAAGAGAGCATGGGTGAAATATCTATTAGCACATCAGTCCAGCTTCTTGATTCACAGACAGATTCATCTGCTGTTTTTCCAATGTATACATTCCAATGGCATTTTGATTGGATCTTGACAAGGATTGTCAGGGGATGACAATCCCTAACCCTAACCCTAACCCTAATCCTGACCCTAACTTAATATTAATATTGTTTTACTCTGACTGCACAGCACTGATCACATCAGTAGAAAAGTCAAATCAGAAATCAGAAAATTGTATTACATTGTGACATTGTTACATTTCTTTAATATAACATGAATTGTGGATAATTAGGGTATATTTCTGAGTATATTTTTTTAAATGTTGCCTTTTGTCTGTTTTGAAGTGGATAGAGGACTCAAGGAAGGCTCACCTGTATACTGACTTGTGTTTCTGTTTGCGTCTCCATAATAATTATGAAGTTGCATAGACGACTGGGTCCTCCGCTGATTTAAGCGATGACCTCTTATACCCAACATGGCAGGGGAAGAGGTGGCACTGCCTCCTAAATGTGGAAAAAGTGAGTCATTTCTCTGTAGCTTTTACAGAATTACATTTCCTATAATTTCTTGCTGTTATAAAGGCCCACCTGATTGGATAACAGGCGACATCTGCAAGTTGCTGGTTGGCAGAGTAGGTTGGGAACGGTAACGGTCTCGTTCCAGTGTTGACACTGGGGTGATGAAGTGGTTCTGGTTCCATCCATCCTGATGAACCACAGAACACACAGTTATTGTTTACATCTACCATATTTTCCAGACTATAAGTCGCACTTTTTTTCATAGTTTGGCTGGTCCTGCGACTTATAGTCAGGTGCGACTTATTTATCAAAATTAATTTGACATGAACCAAGAGAAATTAACTAATAGACATTAACCAAGAGAAAACATTACCGACTCCAGCCGCGAGAGGGCGCTCTATGCTGCTCAGTGCTCCTGTAGCCTACACTGAAAACAAGGAGTGCCCTCTTGTGACTGGAGACGGTAATGTGAACTCTTGGTTCTAAATAAATGCGACTTATACTCCAGTGCGACTTATTTATGTTTTTTTCCTTGTCATGACGTATTTTTGGACAGATGCGACTTATACTCAGGTGCGACTTATAGTCCGAAAAATACGGTACTGTATTATACATCTCAGGTGATGCTCAAAAGCTCAACCGAGATAAAGTATTTTCAATCAAACTCAATTTCAAGTTATTTAGTTACAAATTTCTGATGAGAAAGTTGTTCCTTTGTAACTGTTGTTGTAATGATTGATATATAGATACCATAAGTACCTAAAAATAAATATATTAATATTTATTTTAAAATATTAAAAATAAATAAATATATAAATATATAAAACCAGGAATATATATATATATATACCTTTTTGTAGAGGGTGCGCAGATCTCTGTACAGCCACAGAGTATTTAGCACTTGAGCTGCTGCCTTGACCACCTTCATGGAGTACCTGCCAAAGAGAATAAGATATAATTAAAGATATACTAGGACATTTAAAGAATAAAATGGATTATGTTAGGAAACAGTGTGGGAACGCCAATGGAAAATATAACACCGCCCACTTCAAACAGCCCATAAAAAAAGGTATGCACCTCTCCCCACGTCCTCTGCTGATGGTAACCAGTTTGTCGATG
Source organism: Carassius auratus (assembly GCF_003368295.1). Taxonomy (NCBI): domain Eukaryota; kingdom Metazoa; phylum Chordata; class Actinopteri; order Cypriniformes; family Cyprinidae; genus Carassius; species Carassius auratus. The sequence continues at coordinate 21,125,664 of NC_039273.1, read as the reverse complement.
CCGCCCGTCTGGGCGAGAGCACGGGCGTTCTCCATATTCCTGCTGGTGACCTCATGCAGTGCACAGCAGACCGCCGCCACCGTCTCATCCGACAGCAGGGACGGCCCATTGCCAGGGAGACGGGTCACTAGGTCCCGCATGGCGTATTTTCCTTTCAAAGCAACCGAATTCAGCAAACATTTATTTTAGAAGATGCAATGCAGTTTTTAATGGCCATAAAAAGGTATGTGAAGCATTGCACTGAGTTCATAGCAATAAGTTTTAGTGACTGACCAATGAGTTCCTTGTTCCTGGCATCAAGAGCCATGTTCCGTAGAGCAGTGGCCACAGAGCAGACCACCCTGTCATTATCCATTCTTAGGAGCTCCACCAGTATGGGCAAACCCTTCTCTTTACGTACGGCAGCACGGATGTAGGCAGCAAACTGAATGGTTAAAGAGAGAGAAAAAGAAGGTTATTATCTTTCAGTTAGCAAGAATTTGCATTAACATTTACTGAATTTTAAAAACTACGAAAGTGATGCAATCCAAACACTATATCTAGGTGTCTAGTCTACTCCTAACTTTAGAAGCATTTCCAAAATAAAGGATGCAAAGAAAAGAAAAGAAAAACTGTTGCTGTATTAGTACCTTGAGACTACATCTGGTCAAATAGTGTGTGTGTGTGTGTGTGTGTGTGCATGTGTGTGTGTGCGTGCAGGACATACTCTTCATCCACCAGCTAATTATGGCATCCATATAATTCAGTTCTATTTTGAAGACTGTGGCTGTATAATTCAGTTTATGTTATAGTGACCACAAGCAGCCTACCCTCCAGGTTCCGGCGGAGAGATTCTGCAGAGACCCAGCTGCTCCTTCGAGCGTGGCTGGGTTTGAGCTCTCTGCCAGCAGAGTGAGGTAAGGTTTTACCACAGATGGATGCCACAGCATCTCTGCGCCCTTTGGACTTCCAGAAAAACCAGGAATAGGCCCCACACCATCCCACTGCATCACAGGGATGGGAACATTCAGTAAAAATAACTTTCTGTAGCAACTAATAAATTGGCATCTGTAAACATAACATTTTAAAAACAAACATATTTGTAAATAAAAAAAATATATTATTATATTATTTTTATTATTATTATTGTATTATTAGTAGTAGTAATATTGCTATTATATAATCATTAATTATTTAAAAAAACAAATAATAAAAAATAATAATTTTATAGAAGCTGCATTCAAAATCAAATATTTTATTCAAATATAAAGTAAAACAAACTTTTACAGCTGAACTGAAATGAACTTAAATTTTTATTAATTTCCATTGTTTCCAGAGCTGGAAATGTACTGATGTTTCCAGGTTTTCCATGACTATAGGCTGAAATTAATTTCTCTTTTACACAATCCCAAATCCTTTGATAACTGAGCACAAAAGCGGTCATAAGTTTTCAGAACTTGAAATCCAAGCTCATTTTATTTAGTAATCGATTACCTGCTGATCCTGCCAGGACCTCTTCTTCTTCTTCTTTCTGAGCCCCCAGCAGCTGTAGTCGGCCTGCTTACTGGAGGAGTCAGGGCCCAGGAGCGTGTCCAGATCCTGGTTTCCCATCAGCCGAGACGGAGGCATCTCCAGCTCAAGACGGTACGACAGGTTCCTCAAAGTGCACACACAGTTTTCCACAATCTAAAAACACAGGAAAACAAAAAAGGGTAAGGAAGAAAATGTATAATATTTTGGACATCAACAGTCCCAATTATCAAAATCACAATTTTGGTCCATTTAAGAAAAGTCAGATGGGTTCAATTAAAAACAACGATCACTATTTTTATTATTACTTATTATTATTCAAATTATTTCAAATAGATGTAATATAAAATATTTTTTATATTTTTGGGATTCCTCTTCCTTTTCCAGGAAGCTTTTCAACGCTTCCTGTTCCAGCAGATGGCATGCTAAGACTTACATTTTGTAAAGAAATAACCAAAGCTGCACAATGCTGTGCTCCACCACTAGAGGCACTTAATATTTTTTGGCCCTTCAAGGAGTGGCACAGAAAACATGTAGCACCTTTTTATAAGAAGCATTAGTCTCTGCCAGTTCTCAGCTGTCATTGGATATACAGACAGAAAATTAGTCAGATATCTGGCAAGGATGTATAAAGCATGTTCCAAATATTACCAGCCGCTTATAGATGGATGTACATCAGAACTGTATGGTTTTATTCTGCATGCAATAACAAGAATATGTCTAACCTTGCTGTCATAATCCGAGGTGTTTACACAGGTTTTGATTATATAAAGGAGGGAATCAATCAGCCCTTCACAGCAACGCATCTGTCTTCTGGCTTCTTCTCCAGCTGAGCTCAGGTTCCTGAGACTCACACACACACACGTCAACATCATGTGGTCAACAATGCAATCTGCTTTAGATAAAACAATCATTCTCACTTGAAAATGCAAATAGTTATCAACTCTTGATGAGGAAGAGTAATGCAGCTACTACCAGTGATGTGCAAAACGATATATTTAAAAAAATCAACTAGTCAGCAGGTTATCTAAATGACTATTGATTAATCGATCTTAACAGGAAGCCCTGTATAATTAGGTTGGTACACCTGATCAGACGTTTTTTATATGAAACACACCTGAGGCAACCAGTGGTGTTCCTCAGCACCAAAGATGAGTGCAGTTTGAGTTTCTGGTCCTCTCGCTGAGGGGCCGCACCCCACCCCGAGTGAGGGATAATGACCGTGTTGGTAAGTGGCCCGAGAGCGTCCCGAGTGATTGTCATCTTCACAGAATCACATGACGACAGGTTCCACAACACTCCTGTCAAGGCATGACCCCAAAAACATAGTATATAATATATTAAATGCAAAGTGTCTCTTTAATATAAAATCAAGGAATCTATTATACATTTATTAATAAAATAAATAAATAAAAACGCTACTTACTGTACACTGGAAATTTTTTTCGTTTGACATTGACTTGACTTTATTATGCAAACACCATGTTAAAGTGAATTTTGCATTCAATGTCCCCTTCAACAATGGAGTTTGGATTGATAAGAGGGTGAATAAGAATTTTTAGGTGAACTCCTTTAGCTATAATAAGCAATTCAACACACTTGATTATTTAACATAGCTCATTTGAAAAAATGAGAGACACATTCAGAGGTGTGTAATAAAACTGTAAAGAGGCAGTGGGAGTGTAACAAAAATCCCGGAGATAGAGATCATTAACACAAACTAGTCCCTGTGGTTGTGAGTATGTGTGTGAGGTGTGAGTGGAAGAGAGCTCTGCCTTTGATGAGCAAACCTGCTGCCAGCCTCTGACAGTAAGAATACACTGTATACATCAAGAAAACTGCTTGGGAGAGTAGAATCTCCTCATATCTATCTAGCAATACTTGGGATATCCAGCTTGGAGAGAGTGTGCGTGCGTGCAAGTTTGTGTCAGCTCAGCTTTTAATCAAATACTTTGTCCCTCCTCATTAATCACAGCCACGAGTTCCATTGACTGTAATCTCTGTCAAATCTGAGCTTCACAGTGCAAACTGATCTCACCACAGAAAGCAAGTTGAAAAGAGCGAGAGGGAGAGAAAAAGCTGAAGAAAGCCTCTCTTATAGCAGTCAGACATGTGACCTCACACACCCACTCACCGGTTACGAGCTCTCGCACTTCAGCGTCTGGAGTTTTCCTCAACAGACGAACCAAAGCTGGGATTCCACCGGAATTCCTCACACACACTTTATTATCATCGGTGGCTTTTCCATACACTAGGTTCCGCAGAGCTCCGCAAGCATTCCGCTGAACTTCCAGGGTTTTGTGGTCGAGCAGATCCACCAGGTGCCGGATCCCCCCCAGTCGACACACCTGAAAACATACAGTAAGAGAGTGCAAGTGTTCACAGTTATGCTTCTGAGACGGGCTTTTCTGTCTCTTTATGCAGTCTGCAGATGCAAAGTAACTAAATACAAACATTTTCCAGTAGCTTGTTATTAATTGAACTGCTATTTCAAACACTGTAGTTTTTTCAGCAATGACCGATAATATACCCAACAATATAACATTGTAGCCAAGTGGACTTTTTTTTTTTCAAATTGATTCTCTTTAACCACTAATGCACTGGTTCGAGTCCCTACTTCTTACTTCTTTTACTGTATTTATTAAACACTGGTGTTCATTTATGGTTTCAAACCGCAGAATTTTATAATGTTATATTAGCTTTTTGAAACCTACGTTTATCCGTTCAAGTTTAATTTGCAAATTAAGATCCCCATTGTTTCTGGGTCAGAGAAATATTACTTTGATTATAAAAATAAACTACAATTACATATATATATATATATATATATATATATATATATATATATATATATATATATATATATATATATATATATTAGGGGTGTAACGGTTCACAAAATTCACGGTTCGGTTCGATACGATACACTGATGTCACGGTTCGGTTCGGTTCGGTTCGATACGTTTTAGATACAGCAAAATGTAAAAACATCTCAACTTTTCAGAATGCAGCAAGCGCACCGCGGGTCATGTGACAAGAACTAACCAATCAGCTTCATCCTTTCCCGTAACAACGTTGAGAGCTCAGCCAAGATGAAGGATCAGCTGATCATAGTTGTATATGGATTGCAATTTTGAAATAAATTTAGTAGCAGAGCTACTGCAAGCGATTTTTAGAGCTGAAAATCCATTTATCCTTCGCTGAAATTTCCGCGTCTCATGGAGAGAGCACGTCATTGTTGCTTAGCAAAGACAGACGCCTCATGAGCGCTTCTGCCCGAGCGCTTTGGAAAGGAGGAGAAAGACATACCGTTGTTTTTTTATCCACCACTCTCTTGCCATCACCATTATAGCTTAAAGGGAATCCAAAGTGCACCCAAACACCAGACCTGTTGGTTATTGGAGGATCTTCTCATTTCTAGTCTGTTAAACGCATTGGCTATTTTGCAACGAGCCTTCAGCGTGTACTGAGTGAGCGAGCGCCTGCTGAGTAGCCTAACATAAACATATAAGATGGTGTTTTTTTCTTCTTCGGGAGTGTCAGGGGCGTTGCCTGTTACGTTGTTTGGGTTATTGGCAGTGGCGTAGCCAGGGGAGGGGCCATGGGGGCACTGGCCCCTCCTGAAAACTGATTGGCCCCCCAGTGTGCCCCCACCCTTCTACTTGTCTGTCACTCACAAATTCAAATTATAATCTTTCAGCCTAGTAAATAACTCATGATTGCGTCGCGATGCTTCTCAACGAGGACCAAGAATAGCGAGCTGCTGTTTTCCAATGAAAAAAGCACCTATTTTAAATAGCTTATGTTTTTCGATTAGCGAGTTGTTGCAGTGCAAGAAGTGTTTGGTACTAACGTTAATGTCTTTCAGTGTTAGACAGACCAGGTTCGATTACAATGTTATCTCCTAGAGCAGACAGATGCTAATCATTATATTTACTATGCTCCTCTGATGCTGAATGTAAAAGGGGTTTACTGCGTTACGATTTACTTTTTTCTTTTTTTTGGCCGAACGCGCCGATATAGGCAACAATGCAATGTAAAGCAATGGTTTTAAAAAAAACTATAATAGCAATTCTAATAAAGTCATTATTGAATCATGCAGTCGATTAGCGACTTTTTTCATTCAAGTGAGGTGACGAAACAAATCGTGTAATGTTTATCTAACGCTCCACACTTGAGACTTTTTTTTTAAAGTCTATGGGTGTTTTTCTATCTATCTTTTTTACTGGTCAATTTTGAGATTTGGGGCTGTTTGTCTTCAGTAACGTCTTCTTTCAGACTTGTGGTGAAAAAAAAGTCCAAAATACACATATAGGTCTTTATTTTTCTACACCTTTAATCTATTTGCGTCTGTAGATTCCTAATAAATTCAGTTGCCGTTCTAAATCACCATGGTGCTCCGTGATTGCTGCCTGCACCATGGAAAGCTCTCTCTCTAGCTCTCTCCCTCCCTTCACAGAAGTTATTGACAAAACGTCATTTGATGACACCCAGAAACATTCTCAAAAAAATCATACATAATTATTTAATGCATGATTAAATAGCAAAATAAATAACTTATACTAAAATAACACTGGACTAATTAAGCTATTCTAAACTGTTTTATAGGATCCACATATTTTACATGTTAAATTAAAACTACCTTTTTGAACAAGTAGCTTTCTAACAAAGTATGGATATATTATATTTTTAAATCAATATGCTCAAGATTAATTAGCCTTGACATAAGTAGATTTTGTTTATTCATCAATGCAAATTTACTGCAAATGCTGCTATGCAAATTGAATGGGATGTGGATAATAAACAAAAACATATAATGAAATTATATTAAATTTATATTAGTTATATTAATTAATTAATTGTGTATATATTTCTTTGAATTATTAATGTTATTCTGCATTTATATAAATAAGGCTATTATATATATATATATATATATATATATATATATATATATATATATATATTATATAAGGCTATTATAAATAAATTATATTATTATTATTTGTGAGTTGTACACTATTCATACATTGGATTATTTTATTTATTACAGTTTTTCTTTCACTTTTGTAAAGTGAAAAGTTAATACAAATTGCATTTGATTTTTTTATTTATTTAGAGCAGTGAATAACTGCTATTAAAATATAATAGGGTATCACTGTTTATTACTGAGTTTAAAGGTTACTGAACTCTTGAAATGATTTGGATATACAGTTCAAACAACACAAGATTGGCCCCTCTGTATTAATCGTGGCCCCTCTTGTGCCCCCCAGTTGAAAAAATCCTAGAATCGCCCCTGGTTATTGGGCTACCTTGTTGAACGCATATCATTATATTTCTCTCTCTCTCTTTTTTTTTTTTTTTTTTCAAATATAATTAAATACTCCAACGAACCGTTCGGTATACATAATGCGTACCGCGTACCGAACCGAAAGCGTCGTACCGAACGGTTCAATACGAATACGCGTATCGTTACACCCCTAATATATATATATATATATATATATTATACGGTACAGTATATCTGATATGTTTTAGATTTAAAGGAACAATTTGTAAGATATTTGCAGTAAAATATCCAAAAACCACTAGGCTAGTGTTATATATTTTGTAGATAACAATATCTCTAATGTTTTCAAGTACTTGTAAAATCAAGAGAAAATTCCCATTCTAAACAGTGACACGGAGCAGTGCAGTCGCCTGTCAATGACGTGAGTTACCCTTTGTTACCGCCTTTACTGACGTAGAAACCACATGACAACAGTGTCGTGGACAAATGCGGAAGTAGCTTCGCGACAAACTTCAACTAGAAAGAGATGCCGATCTCGCTTGTGTTTTACTTGACAGGTGAGTTGTTTTGATTCGTATCTTTACAGAAAACGTATGCTATTATAACGATCAACAAGATTAGTATTATGGGGCATACAGGGCAAACACGGGGCATCACATCTCTAGACCCGCACGAGGACGCGTTTGATCCATCATCTGATCGTGTCTTTGCATTGACTTTGTATGTAATCTACTCACGCAAATCGTTTATAGTGCGCCCTTTCGTGTCAGGTCCTACAACCTTTACCTTTAAGGTTTGTGGTTGGTAAGACTTTTTTAATGTTTCTGAAAGAAGTCTCTTATGCTCACAAAGTCTGCATTTATTTGATACAAAATGCAGTAAAAAAGATGTAATTAAAAACATTATACTGTTAAATATTTTTAAATAACAAAATTGTTTACATTTTTATTTTAATATATTTTTAAATATAATGTATTCCAGTGATGGCAAAGCTGAATTTTTTGCAGCCATTACTCCAGTCTTGAGTGTCACATGATCTTTAGTTCAAGAAACATTCTGTATCATTATAAATGTTGAAACCGCTGTGGGAAAGCACTTATTTGAAGAAAAAATATAATAATTGCATCATCTTATTTTCTGTCTCTGTTCATTGGTACTTATGTTACTTATGAATTAACCTTTACTTATGAATTAAAGTGTCCTTGCCTTAAATTAAAAGTATAAATTTTTCAGACCTTAAACGTGTTTGAACATTAGTTTAAAATGTACAGTTATTATACATTTCGATGCCTCATCCTGCACTACACCGATTTATGTCCAAGATTGAAATATTGCTTTTTTTTCTCTCTTAATAGTTAGGCTTTGGTTTAGGCTTAAACTACAATAAGTCAACTGTACTTGAGAAGAACAGAAGACATGAATAGGAAGTACCTAGTAGTACAGCATGTGTGTGTGTGTGTGTGTGTGTGTGTGTGTGTGTGTGTGTGTGTGTGTGTGTGTGTAACCATACCTCTGCCTTTATGCGGTTGTCTCCATAGCAGAGGTGCTGTATATACGCTGCAGCATTGGCCTGGACAGAAGGGAAGTGATGCTGCAGCATTCGGATCACCTCTGGCAGCTCGGGGTCTCTCCAGGCAAACTCCCTGACCCCCCCACAGACACAGAGAAAACACACATACAAACGTGAAACATCTGACAAATAAATGTTTGCAGATTTGAATAAAATATACATAATTAATTTTTGTTTACATGTTTGCATGAGGAGGACAAATAACTAGACTCATAAAAAAATCTATCCAGCTTGGATTTTTTCCAATCGCATTTGTCATTCAAATATGCACTGCAAATGTGAATGAGCACTCAGGCGACCTGGTTTACATTTTCTGACAAGCTCTTGCTCTGTCTACAATATAAACATGCCCGGAAATATGATTACAAAGCAACACATGCACAGAAGTAGTGGAGGCTCAACAAATCAATTAAGTTTGAATAATGCAGCAAAAAGGGAAGACTCATGCTGGGTTATATTTACAAGTAAAGTCTTTATGCTTTAAATGTCAATGGCTCCAAATTATTTTTTAAAGCTTTCTGCAATGTTTCTGGAATCACTGGGTTCAGCTTTTCACCTGGGGTCTTTGTGAACACTGTCTATGGAAGGCGAGCGCGTGACGGCGTTGTCCACAGCAGCTGCATGTCTGGTGTAGTTCGAGTCGGTTTGGTGGTAATGGCCGGGGCGATAGGTGTCAGTCTGTGCTGCCATGGAGCCCACTGAGAATAATCCTCGCTGGTACCTCAGAGTGCTACACTGACTAGTGGTCCTTTGTAAAGTTCCAAACCCTGAGTGACAGAGTGAGCAGTGCAGACATAGTTAAGGTGAACACTGTGAAAATGTCAGAACTCATTTACAGAGTTTGCAGAGATAGCAGTGGTGCATGAAGGACATTCGTCACATACCTGTATTGTTTCTGGAGATAGCGCTCTGGGAGCCGTGCGTGGGGCTCTGGTACAGAGGGTTCTGGAAGGTTCTGTCTTCATAGATTGGCGTGACGTGGCAGTCAGGGGAGCGGGCGTCTTGGCCTAACTGGCTGTTCTGACTATAAGAGGTTTGCAAGCCTAGATGAAGGTCAGAGATTCACAACACTGTTATTTTAGTAAATTTTTTATTATTATTATTATTATTTTAATATATATATATATATATAAATGTCTACATAGCTTTTATTTAGTTTTAGTTATTTTAGTACGTACATAAACTTGGCTGAACTTTTTTATATTTTAGTTCATGTTCATTATAGTTCAAATAATGAAATAATTTCTTATTGTTTGTTTTAATTAATGATATTCCTGATTCACAGTCAGTAAATTTCATGAGTTTATTCATGTTTGAAGTCTCTTATGCTCACCAAGGATGCATTTTTATTAAAATAAAATAAAAACAGTAACATTGTGAAACATTATTTCAATTTAAAACAGATGTTTTCTATTTGAATATGTTTTTAAATACCATTTATTCCTGTTATAGCAAAGCTGAATTTTTAGTAGCCATTACTCCAGTCCAATTATTTATTAATTGCCATTATAATTCTATTTTTTTGCTGCTTGATGAATAAAGTTCAAAAGAACAGCATTTATTTGAAGTAAAAATATTTTGTTGATTATATATGTCTTTACTCTGACTGTGAAATTAATATGTCTATGCTGGATAAAAGTATTATTATTATTTTTTATTTTTTTTTAACAAATAAACCTAAATCTTACTTAACCCAAACTTCTAAATATTAGTGTATCACCGATTCAACAAAACTATAAAGCAGAATAACTTTTGTCAACACTGATAATAATAAGAAATGTTGCCTCAGCACCAAATCAGCACATTATAATGATTTCTGAAGGATGAAGAATACACCTAACCCAACCCGAAAACACTTAATAATAATAGACAAAATAAAAGCATAACAGACTTTTCAAAAACACTTTTAAAAATCTTAATCTTGAAAACAAGTTTACTCATTTATGCTAATTAGGCATCGGTCTAGCAAGTGAAATTTTTGTTCATGAGCTGTAATGAGCTGAGCTGTAAATCTACATAACGAAGACTTTCGTTTTGCTTCCCATAGGCAAATGAAACTCTCGAGAATTCAAGTGATGTAAATTGTATTTTATAAAAACAATCAGCTGTAATGAACCACTCCACCGGACTTCGCCACCCTCAGACGTTGAGAGATGATGACCTTGAACAAGGCAGTTTTTAGACTGAAAGAAGGCACTATGTTGTGTTGCTTTTAGTGACTTGAATGTCACTTTGCCTGACACAATCAGAGATACGTCCTTTTTAATTGTGCAATTTAGATGAATTAGTCTGAGGTTTCAGCCTTTTTCCCACACACATGATTTCATGGCAAACAGGATACAATAGATTTGCTCATGAACGCCTACCCAAAATTGCATACCCAATTATCTAACTCTTGCAGCATAATTACTGAATCTACTGACAAACCCTGTGAATGCTTGTACTGACATTGTACAGTATGCTCATTAGTGTATAATAGTCTTAAGAGCTGTAGTGCATGTATCACAATCAGAACTTTCAATGGAACACACCTGACCTCAACTCTTATCAGAAACCCGGATCACAATCTAAGCAGTCAAACATTGATCTCTGGCTTCAAACTATCATCTGACTATCATCAGAAATTGCGGACAGGCAGATATATTGACCAGTTTGATTAATTAGGCAATATTTGGCCATTGTGAGATAACTGCATCAGCTGATAACCATACTACAATGTTAGCTTTGCTGGCAAAGCTATTATCATTCCGTAGGGCTAAGGGAAAAAACGAAGATTTTTTTCCCCGATTAATTATGATACTCATCCTGAATGATTTTGATAGTGCTTTTTTAAAATCCCCAAAACATTTACTGTCTTTTTTCATTTCCTGCGTGAATATGTATTTGTACATCATTTTTGATTTGCAGAATCTCTGGAAAAGCCGAGGGTGAATGCGAGTTTGCAGTTGTACTCGTGAAGCAAGAAAAGGACGTTTTCTATTGTGAAATAATGACTAGAAAGGTATTCAAGGGCTGGATGCAAAAATAATGCAACCAGCTTAAAATCAGATTCTTTTTAGTGAATCAAAAACATCCAGTGTAGCCTGATTCCTCAGATGAATGACTTTCCATGAATTTCAAAAATCAAGCTGAAAAGTCTGAAAGACTTTTGCACTTTCAGAGAGAATTCATTTGTAACAAATATAATAAACCAAAATCTAGAGCTTGAGAATCAGAATCAGAATCTCAAAACCATGGTGCAGTGTTAATAATATGGTATGGAATGATTACCATTGTCAAAAACTATAGTGCTTAGTTATACCATGGTATTGCCATTGCACTTCGCGTTCAAGCAAATATTTTGCTTTTATCTCTGCCTTTATACTATGAATGAATGTTGATCCAGTGTAACATTAGCATAGAAATGACTCAATTGGATTCTCAAAGAAATTTTCTCACATGTCAATCACACACTGGCAGAATAATAAAGCCAACTGTGAACCGAACAAAGCTCCACAGCACGCTGGTCTGAAACAGCCATGCAGAATTCAGTGAGTTTGTCTTTCATAAATTTCCAATCACTTTATACATCTCTAAATTCAGCCATAGTTCTTTCTGAAGGGCCTGGAGTTAAATGCGCAGCTTTCAAAGGTTTTACATCATGCATGATCTACAGAGAAATACGGCATAAATGGGGCAGTAGGGCATATCTGAGAAAGTCATCTACAGAGCCAGAATGTGAGATTATCATCGGAGTAATCCTACAAAACACTAGAGCACACAAACATAAAGACTTGTGAGCATGCACACATGCACACACACACACAGTCAATATCCATGCAGCTCCAGTTTCATCTGGATGTATTGCAGATGAAATTGAGACTGTAATATGATTTTGAAACGATATACTATACAAGCCCTAGATTAATGCATCTCAGCACTTTCAATTCACAAATTCATATGCCCACACAGCATCTTGTAATCAGAGGGTTATGATCATTTGGGTAGGAGCAATTACTAGGATCCTTTTGCACTTTTATGATAACCAATTTGTGTCAGTCTTCCTGCATTTATGTTCCGAGATATGTGAAATTTTCTTAATGTTTTAACAGACAGTATACACTGTGTCAGAGGCTAAACTGTGAAATGCTTAATGAATTCTTTACCATTTTTTTTCCAAGTTTTAAGAATTCACCTCATGAGAGGATTTTCAGGAAAGAAATACCTTCTTATACCAGGGAAGATTTTATATAATCCGAACCAAACACACACTGATAAGTGACAGCATTACTAATCCTTGTATAATATAGTGCATATACAACGCTAAGAATGTTTCACACATATTCAAATCTGTGTCCTTAAAAAGTTTTTTTTTTTTTTTATGTTTTCAGAAAAGATCTCTTATTCTCACATCTTATGCATTTATTTAACAAAAAATGTAATCTTACTGACCCCAAACCTTTCAAAAGAGGTGTAATTTGGATACACTCCTATCCTTAACAATAACACCTGTAAAACATGAGTGTTTGTGTGTATTGTGTAGCCCACCTGTAAGGCTATCCGGTCTTGAAAGTACCATCCTCTCAAAGATGTCATAGGCCCGTGACCCAAAAGAAGTGTGAGTGCTGTCATATGCACGTGAATCGTGTTTCCCCAGGGTCCCGTACTGCTGAGGCTGAGCGGTCATACTGACCCGCAGGAGTTTTGGTGACTCAGACTCTGACTCCGTCCCATTTCCATGCCGTCCCAAGTAGCTGGAGTGTACTGGGTCGGGGGCGTGGCTGGAGGCAGGAGGCAAGCTTGTGCCAGGAAATATACTAGGTAGAGGACGGGGCTCTGAAACTATAGGTGAACCATAGGGGCTTCCGAGAGAGGTACGCAGAGGCTGACGTGATGCAGGTGGGGACGGGGTGTAGAGTGGGGATGGGGCACGAGAGGGAACAGAACTGACACGCCTCATGACACGGCCACTGCTGCCCACCTGAGAAACAGATTATTTTTTAGAAACAAACACTTTAGCCATCATAGATGCAAAATAGATGATAATACTGTTATAACTTTAAAAAATATCATAAGATGAATGATAAATCAGGATTTAGAGCAGCTGAGGACAAAAAAAGAAGGAAAACCACACTTCTTTGGGCTCTATCTATTCATGAACACTTCTACATTTAGCCTCAAAATTAAGCACAAAATTTACTACCACTAGCTCTTGCAATGCTGCCGGAAGCAGTCCATGCATGCAATGTATTTGAAGACGCAGCATTTTACAGTTTAATGATTATTTTATGTCCATTTTGACTTCTCAGGTGAGAAATTTTAAAAATAGATTGCTGATAAAACTGCACATCTATTCAGAAAAGCTAAATAACCTATGGAAAGTTTAATGAATCAATCATTGTCTCTGTGTGTATTTGTGTGTATACCTGTGCTGAGGCCTGTCCTTCAGCCCTGGAGCTCATGGCGAGGGTGGGGCTTCCACTGGGGGCGGAGCTTGTCGACTGGGACCTCCCTTCTGATCGTCTGGGCGTCACTGTGTTACTATAGTAACCACTCACCTCCTGATATCCACTATCTGAATATGAATTCATTTGAGTAGAGCTGCGTGAGTTTGGCGCAGACCCTGAAGCAAAGGAAATAGCAAGAAACAGGCACAAAAAATACTGAGATAGACAACATATTTTCTGTTCAGAAATGGTAAAATAATTATATTTGAACTATGGATTGCTAAGTTAAATACAAATTAAGCTCTATCAATAGAAACCATGGCCTGTTGTTGATTAATGATTACCTGTCTTTCACTTAAAAAAAATGAATGAGAAACATATACTTTCCTTGACAATTAACATAAACAGGTTTTGATACCAGCTTTACTGCAATATCGGTAATAGGTGCAACTGCATTATGTAAAAAGCACTGTTGGAAACGTTACTTTAAAAAAGTAATTAGTTATATTTACTCACTACTTGTTCCAAAAAGTTACTGGGTTAGTAACTGAATTACTCTATAATAAAAGTAACTCGTTACCACGGAAAGTAACTATTTGCGTAACTGTAAAAAAAAAAAAAAAAAAGTTGCTATGTGTGTCAAATAATTTTTTTTTTTTTTTTTTTTGGAGCAGTTTTCACAAGTCAGTTAAAATGAGTAGAACAGACAGGTGTTCGTACATAACTTTCAATATTTATTGCACGTCAACAGACAGCAAGAGTTTTATCCTGCACTTCCAAGTATTATCTTTGTAAGAAAAGTGTTTTTGGCCACTAGCTTTGTAGATGCGTGTCACATACTACATGTACACATTAAATGCACGTTCTTGCCTTTGGCCACAATGAATTTGAATAAGTGCTTATATCTCCACCTTGAAAATGCCGCTGGCGTAAAAACACTGGCTCTGATTGGCTACCATGAAACACATGACTCTGCCTTAGCCAATCATAATCACTTATCTTGTTATTAACCCACCTGCTCACTCGCTGTGTGAGCCAGGGGTGCGTACGGATTACATCGTTTATTAAATCAATGCAAAGTAACGCAACGGATTAACGGCCAGTAATGTTAACGGCATTATAACGACGGGAAAATTAATTAGTTAGATTACCCCGTTACTGAAAAAATAACGTCGTTACCTAACGCCGTTTAAAAGACTCCAAACACTGGTAAAAAGTAATTTAATGTCACATGTTGATGTAAACAGGAGAAAAGGAGATGTTCTTTAGTTAGCGTTAAAAATGAGTAGTTCACTTCCAGAACAAAAATTTACAGATAATGTACTCATCCCCTTATCAATCAAGATATTTATGTCTTTCTTTCATCAATCATAAAGAAATTATGGTCCCACTTTATATAAGGTGGCCTTAACTACTATGTACTTAAAAAAAGTACAATGTACTTATTGTGTTCATATTGTATTGTAAAACACTTTTGCTGCTATTGAGGTGGGATGGGGTAAGGTTAGGGAGAGGGTTGGAGGTATGGGTGAGTTTAAGGGCGGGTTAAGGTGTAAAGTATGGGTCAACAGTGTATTTATAAATGCAATTACAGAAATTAAATTCAGATGTAATTACATGTAGTTTTTTTAAAATATAAGTACAATGTAAAAACATTTATGTACACAATAAGTACATTATACTAATTATTAATTAAAATGTAAGTACATAGTAGTTAAGGCCACTTAATATAAAGTGGGTCCGAAATTATGTTTTTTTTTTTTTTTAGGAAAACATTTTACTTTGATACTGGCTGTTTAGTTGAATAATTATTTAACTAATTTATTTAATTATTTAAATTATTTTGAATAATTATAACTCTTGAAAAGTAATGTCTACCTAATTGAAAATTAACTGAAGGCTGCATGCTATTGTTTTCTTTTGATTGGTTAATGATTATATTAATATGTAAATAACCGAGTATGCACAATAAGATTTGTTAATTTTCACTGGTACTGGTATCATCAAATTACATATTTGTACTATAAAAGACCTCATGTGTACTGTACAGTAATTCTTTTAAAGTAGAAGCCTACCTGTAGATCACAAACATTTACCTGGTATTTGCTTTCTATACTGAATACAAAGTAATAAAAAGACATAACTACTGTACATGTACTGTTTGCATGAAGCAAACCTCGTTAACAATTATTACACCAGAAAAACAACCAGACTTCTATCCACCTATAAAAGATAGTCTGCTTCAAAAGGATTATAAAATATAATAAGCTTATTAAATGCAAGAGCATCCCATCTAGGTTTCCAATGTAGGTGTATAAAGACTTTTTACTGTTATAAGGAAGCATTCAATTTGTCTAAACATGGCAGTAAATACATTGATAATGTTACAAAAGAGTTGTATTTCAAATAAATGTTGTTCTTTTAAAAGAAATGTTCTTCTATTAATAACAAATGAGCAAATTTGAAAGATTTATGAAGGATCATGAGACACTAAAGAAGTAGTAGAGTAATGGAGTAATGGCTGCCGATAATTCAGATTTGCTTTGTCATCACAGGAATATACAAAATTGTAAAATGTTAAAATCTCTCTCTCTCTCTCTCTCTCTCTCTCTCTCTCTCTCTCTCTCTCTCTCTCTCTCTATATATATATATATATATATATATATATATATATATATATATATATATATATATATATATATATATATGTGTGTTTTTTTTCTTTTCATCAAATAAGAGACATCTTTCAAAAACATCAACAACAACAACATTCTTCTTAACTGCAGTGTATAAATTGAAACTATCTTCTGTGGTAATCATCAGCAGGCCAAAGATGCTGCCCATAGATCTTTAGTTGTATTCAACTTGGAATACTGCATAAAAACATCAGTATGAGTATAAACTGTTCACATAGAAGTGACAGAAGGCAATATGGAGTGTGAATGAACAGACCCTCACTTTCACGCAGGGAGATCTGTTCCAGTTCAGGAGAGTAGAGTAACCCCTGACCTCTGACCCCAAATGTGGGTGATGAGCAACCATTCGACTGCTTAGACACACCTGCACCTGGGGATTCTGATGACCAAAGGGTTAACATACTGTGAGCAGGGTTTAAGTATTTGAGAAAATTAGCAAGATACAGTTACCTTCATTCTTTGACATACCTAGAGGGAGCATTAGCCTACTGTAAAACATGCCACCTTTGCATTTACCCAAAATAAAAGTCCTTGACAGATAATCTACAATGCTTTCCGTCATTTACACAGATAAAAATGAGCTATCTGGTCTATTGTGTTTCCAGACTTTCTCACAATAAGATATGACAATAGGAATTAGAGCTAAAGTTAAGGGTAGAAAACAGTTCTAGCCACACAGTGAGGATTTGGAAGGAGAAAAAGAGATTCCAAATGTTCAGTGGAATAATTCATGGGATATTGTTCATTAAGTTGGGTGACCAGAACACAAGACCACAGTGTCTGGTGTCTATTTTAAAGCATGCAGAATAAAAAAGAAAAAGCCCAGAACTCTTGGCACAGTTCTTGCGATATCAAAGTCATATAAAAAATATTAAATATTAAATATTACAATGATTTTGCCAACATAGCAAAGCTCTGGGGCTTGTAACTAAACCATAACACACTGAGAAAAGAAAGGTCAGGCAAAAAATGTACACACAATTACGCATAACTGTCCTCTAAATGCTTCAGAGAGCCTTGAGTACAAAAATCAGCCAGCTCAGCCATCGAAGCTAAACTATGTGATCTGTGCTGTATGTATGTGACTGCAGGGCTGACTGAAATGTTAAAGCTCTTCTTGTTCTTATTTACAACAGGTGGCAAGAAAAATTAACAAGCAGGAAGAGAACTAGGCAAAAATACCTGCAGATCTCCACAGGAGGGACTTCTCAGAAGAGCTGGAAAAAAATGAAGACATGACAAAAGATGAAATTCATCTGAGGCATTATATGAAAGTAGTGCCTTTTTCAGTATAAGCTGATTTTAAAGTAACTTTTCAAAACATACTAATAGTGTTGTATAAGTGGTAATATATTATGCCATTAATTAAGTTTAATATATGTATAACACGGTTGACAGTTTTATAATTTAATTTGACATATTGTGCTTTAATTAAACTATTAACATCAGTCCAAGGATATGAAGCTAGAAAATGTTTATTAAAGAGACAATTTTATACTGATATTAAATATACACTTTTCAATTATTACTTGCTTACTACTAAAAATCATTGTAACTGGGTGGACATTTTACGATCCCCCTCACTATCCACACAACGAAACATAAGATAAATTAATACAACACTATATAAACTTTAATGGTGTATTCAGTATGTCTTTGCTAGTGATTCTCCTGTTCCATACATTGGAAAAGCACTATAATAAATGTGGTTCATTATCTAACTTTCAGTCTTCGAATCACTAGACCACACTACACAACTCGTGTAGCTACAGAAGCAAAGCCAATGAGTGTAAGGATTCTTTTTGACGTTTGCTTAAACACCACAGATCACATCATTTCAAGATGGCAAAATATAGAGAGGTATAATTAAAACCCTTTGAATAGAAAACTATTATTAGTATTGTTTTCATCTCTTGTGAATCTACACCACGCCAAAAACTTATGAATTTATTTCTTAATCTGTAAAACTTTTTTAAATTGGCACCATTTATTAAACTCGCCCTTATGCCATCCAAGATGTAGATGAGTTTGTTTCTTCATCACAACAGATTTGGAGAAATGGATCCTCTGCAGTGAATGGGTGCCGTCAGAATGAGAGTACAAACAGCTAATCAAAACCTCACAATGTGAATGTCACAGTGACATGAGTCCATAATCCACAATAACTCTCTATCCTGTAGTCCTCTCACATCAAAATCCACAACATATTGCTTTAGAACGGTTTTGGACTGTTCTCACTTTTAAACAGTGCTTGATCTGGGTATATTTCTCTCCTGTTTCAGGATTTTTTTCACTGCAGGAAGAAACATTATAGAGGACTCGTATTTTTACCAGAAGCAACAGTTTGTAGTCTAAAAATGTCTGAATGATAAATGTATTAAAAACAGTCAGCTTTTCACTTCACAAGATTTTAATGATGAACTAGAGTCGTGTGGACTACTTTTTTTCAGCTGTTTCAGAACTCCCATTCTGATGGCACCCATGTTCTGCAGAGGATCCTTTGGTGAGCAAGTGATGTACTGCTAAATTTCTCCAAATCTGTACCAGTCAGTTTGCATTAACAACAGCATTAACAAGATTTGAAAAGATGAAGAACTCATCTATAGTACATCTTGGATGGCATGAGTGTCAATACATTTTCAGCATATTAATACAATTAGTTCTAAACTACATATGTAAAGTATATAGAAAAAGTAAAGACAATGAACTAAATTTTAATTTCCTGCATACAACATTTGGACAATAAATAGATAGCGAATTAAAATAAATGTACTGTTGTTTTGTTGATGTGTTAGTTTGTGAATCACTGTGTACTGTGCAAGTCTAAAAGTTGGCATTAGCTAGTTCTATTTCTAGTTATTTTTCACACATTTAAGAGAAACACAAATGGCATCCGTTTTGTAGAATGACCCATCTCATCTTCCGATAAGTCAATGAAAAGCAAAAAGATCTGTTCCATTTGCCCAGCATTAGCAAACCATTACCAGTGAACATCAGTCACATTGTTACAGTCTACTGACCGTCACGTTCATCTCTCTGACACAGATTTTTAAAATCCTGTTCGGTTAATGACAAGGAATTAAAATACTTGTGCATTTGTAGGAACTGAAAAAGAGAGAAATCACAGGATATGTGGTATTGGGAGTTCAGGTTGAATAAATGAGAGAATGTAGACACCACTGTCTTAAAACAGCAGACGAGTGTCCGGTAATGCCTGCCAAAAAGCAAAACTGACTGCAACAGGAGGGGTCAAAGGACACCGGCCATCAGTGTACAGCGGCAGCTGAAAGGGGGCGCAGTGGGGACAGCAGGAATGCAGGAATGGGTTGCAGGGCACATGGTAGCAAGAATGCACACATGGACCTTCTTCAAACAAAAGGAAAAAAAGGTCCTGTATACTGCGGCAAAATAGCACAAGCCATCTGAAAAAAAACAAACAAAAAAAACAGAACACACACTCCTTCAAAGATGAGGAGAACAAACATGGCAGCTGACATGTGCATACACACATACAGGGCCCTATCATACACCCGGCGCAATGTGACGCAAGGCGCAGCGCTAGTGTGTTTGCTAGTTTCAGTCCGGCGCAGTTCGCATTTTTCCGTCCAGCGTCACGTCATTTAATTAGCAAATGCATTTGTGCGCCCATGGGCGTGCTGGTCTAAAAAAGAGGTGTGTTCTGGCGTGTGTTCAGAATATTATTGTGTAGGCTACATAAATATAAAAATGTAATGATGGATAGTCATTGCATGTATTAGAATTAGGCTTGCTATTTGCAATTCAGCCTATTACTACTTAAAATGATGATTGAAATTGGCATTTTTGAGTTTTTGTGGATTACTGCTTGTCCCGTAGATGATCGGTTTCAGTGCTTGAGAAACGTTCAGCTTTTATGCCATGTAAAAAGCGATCCACCATGGTCCAACATCTTGCTATAAAGGGAATGGGAGATTAACGTTACGCCCATAACTTATTAAGAGAATAGGGACAACCCATCCCAAAAATGCGCCCCGGTGCACGGACCGTTTATCCGTCATTAAAATAGCGAAAGTGGATTTGGACACGCCTTGAGTGCACCTGCGTCGTGCGCTTTACACTTTGCGTTTAGATCGTTAAAATAGGGCCCACAGACACAAAGAGTTCAATGTGGCAAAGCAAGAGCTGGCGAAAACCTATACTTCAGTTTAACCAGATAGAAAATAAATCTTTCTGAAGTGATGGCTGAAGCAAACCTCTCTGATTTATCAAGAGCACTCTTTCCATGACATTCATTAAATGAGAAACTTTCACAATGCCCTAAAGCTTGAATGTGTTTATTGTAAATTGACAAACACCCACTTTCCAAAAAGTAATTATTCAGTGAGGAAAGAGAGACAACTGTTTGCACTTCACTGCACACTTGTCCTTCATACTGACACACACCATGAGAAACTCAGAACAACGAGTATGTACACAGACTACATCTACTGTACAGTTAAATGTGTTTCACATGTAGGCAGGGGCGTGAGAATGATCCATTTATGTGTGGAGGGAGAGGGTTTAAATGCATAGTTGCCACGTATACACTCATATGAGATTCGTTTGAAGGCTTACAATAATATAAAAGTGCAATAATTAAGCATCCTCCTAAAACCTCATTGTGAAAATCATGTAACAATGTATATTATTTTGTTATTTTATTAATGGATTATTCAAATCAAAATTGGCTTGGTATCCTGCTTAAATCTGCTTTTGTGTTCCACTGAAGATAAGTCATGTAAAATATAAGGTGAGTACATGACCAAAAAATTCATTTTGTTTCAAGTACTGCCACTGCCAACTATAAAACCGCAAAAAAAACACATCAGCAAGAGTGATCAAATATTTACAATCATGCACATGTTTTTAGAGGGAAAACATACTGAGCAGGCCTCATGGTAATAACTAGAAAGCAGTACAGATGTTCTTCTCATAAATACAATCTGCCATCATTTACTCCAAACTTGTATGACAAAACAAGCAAAAACCCATGATGTTTGACGTCACTCATTTTAAACCTGGTTACGTGTCTCAAGACGCCATATTTAAATGTTAAGAAACACAAATAAGATTAAAGAGTCTGTTCTTCACACAAAGATATTGAACAGTGTATAAAATTTCATACAGGCTACTTTCATGACATTCTTTCAATATATATATATTAAAAAAAGGAAATGTACATTTTTAAATGAGCTCTTTCTTTAAATCAGACCTCTAAAATAAATTCCACTAGCAGAACACAAGTTTTTAATCATAGTGTTTTTCAATACTACCTCTTACCTGTCACTCACAGCACCTGGAGACTCCGCCCCCAACCTGCATCGCTCCAGCTGATTGGCCACAATCTGTCTCTCTTCTTCAAGTTCTCTGGTAAGCCGTTCAAACTGAAGCTCCTTCAAAAAAAGACAGGAGGGACAAAAACAATCATCAAAAACATATCCATAATGTGAAGGCAGTACACACATCATACCCGTTTCCAGTCACAACATTAATTTAGCTTCAGAATCCATTGTCTTTAAATCCTGTCTCTTTTCAGCTTCCATCCTGTCTCACTGCTTTTTGCTTCTGAATTTGTGGCCTCCCCCCCACTCTTGACTCTCTGTGTGAAATCCATGTGTGTTTGTTTATATGTGTGTGTGTGTGTGTGTGCGGAAGGCGAGAAGGCTGCACTGTTGGTCTGCCTCTCTGTGATAGAGACAGACTCGTTGATGCAGCTGTCCTTAAAGGAGACACACTCTCTCACACACATATAAACAGCTCACATTGCTGTTGTATTGACTATAGTGTTCTGAAGAGAAAAAATACCACTGTTGTGTCACTGCATATTTTCATGATTGCTTGCCATTGTTAGACTGCAACGAAACGATTCTGGAGCATTGTATATGCTCTGAAATAGATATTATATTCTGAAAGTATTGCAGGTTTCAAGCTGGCAAGCACTATAAGAGGTTGCAATTAATGTAGCCATTGAAAAGAAAGAGTATTGAGTGTTATTCTCCAGGCGAGATAAGTCAGGCAATGGCTATCTGCCTTGTGCCATGCTGTGAGCTACCAGCTGTACCAGGACTCTTCTATTCAACCTATTGTTCAGAGTGACAATACTTGCCTATGTCCTGATTCTGTCCAAGAGGAGCACAAAGAAACGACAAGACTTGACCACACAAATCACTGCAATCACACACACACCATGCAATGAAATCCATGCTGTGTTTTCTGGTGTCCTAGTGAAACATGTTAAGCCTGGTAATGGGATAATCAGTTAGATTTTAACAGAGACTCATAGCATTAATGAATGCTATCAGCATTAACCAGATTTGTAATGATTAAGCTAACAGTTCAATTAGTAATTTCCATGACACTGAACTGTGAAACAGATTAGAAGGACTGCGCATCAGACCTTATGTGAGAAACGTTAGAAAACATGTAAACAAGAATTCAGTTCCTAAAAATGTGCCTTGTAAAATAATAATAATAATAATAATAATTATATATATATATATATATATATATATATATATATATATATATATATATATATATATATATATATATACATACACACACACACACACACACACACACACACACATATATAAAATATAACAAAATAAGTAATTTGGTCAAATCTAGCTCATAAATTCCATGTAAACCTGATGTGAGAAAACTGGTTAATATGAATCTTGTTCTTAAGCAAAAAGGTTGATGAAATAATAAAAATTAAATTAACCCACACTGTACACAAACTGATGAAACAAGGTTATCAGCTCTAAAATTCAATGTAGACCAGATATTTGTGTCCTCAAAGGCAGCTTTCCTCACCCAAGAATTAATAATGCAAATATGACTTTTGACTAATGAGCAGAAGGTTGACTTAATACATCTCATATTTGAGTGACTATTCAGATTACAGCTACCCTACAGCCAGACACTGGCAGACGGAAACGGTGCGGCATACCTGCTCTTTAACAGAGGCCAGCAGGTTGGTGGTGGTGGCATCAGCCATGTTGTTGTTGTTGGATCTTCCGTCACCACTCAGCACCTCCCTTTCCTCCACAGGGCTTTGCCTGGGAGTAGGCATTCCCCCTGCACACAGGAACACAAAACACACAGCTATTATCATTTATATGCAGTGGCACTGATGCACTCTTGCTTTGCAAATACAGTCCAATATAACTCAATGTCCTACTAATTATTTAGATATAAAAAAAAACAATGTTTCCATTTTTCAAGCCATAGTTGTTGGGTTTAATGGTCAATCATGATGGGTTTAATGGCCGATGCTGATATTGATGTTACACACTATATCATTCATAAGTTTGGGGTCAGTGAGAATTATTTGTGTTTATTTATTTATTTATTTTTTAATTTTATTTACTTTTACTGTTCAGAAAAGACACATATTTATTTTAAAATGACAACTAAGACTTTTATAATGCTACAAAATATTAAAATATAAAAAAAAAAAAAACAATCCCTACAAAATTGATCATGATTAGACAAACAGTTTTCAACATTTGCAAACAAGCATGATATTAGAACGATTTTTAATGATTACGTGACATTGAAGACTGGAGTAATGCCTGCTGAAAATTCAGCTTTTACACATCACAGGAAAAACCCTAGAACGATTAAACTGGCAAGATATTGACTGACTAATTGGCCCAGCTGATATATAAGTAAATGACTTCCTTAAAGTCAACTTAAAACAGTAATCGGTACCCATTTTACTTCTATAGTGTGACAGGACTTGAAGTTATCAAGTTATCTTTTTATTAACTGTATCTTGAAAAGCAGGCAACCACTTTAAAGGAGGCTTTTTGACTGGAGGTCAAGTTCATCATCAAGAGCATCCTGACATAGCATCATTTACTATTTGATGGAATACTGGACAGGCAAACATTTTTTCTTTGGAATAATTTGAACTGCTGAATCGTGCACAATGACCAGCAACATGTTTAAAGCAAGCAAACAGGGAAACTTTTCATTTCATATCGATGGTGTACAAGAAAACAGCATGCAAATCTCTGTCCTATTCACTTTTATTAAGAAAGCCTGGAGTTCTTGGCAGCATTACGGCAGGGCAACAAGGGATATATTCCAACGTGTGTTCCAGCATCCCAGCATGCAACAGCATGACAAGACAACCTGTTCCCAATACCCTCCCCCAGCTGACAGCAAAAAATAGTATTATTAACAGATGTACTCTTTTCCTCATCCTGGATAGCTTTAATGCCTTTAAGATAAAAAGAATAGCATATTCTTCAGCTTTGTCTAGCTGCATTTTTGAAGTGATTTTGATGAGCTGAATCTTGATAGGATGTTCTGCTCAGCTAAGAGTAGATGGAATGAGATTATATAATGAAAGATTAGAGGAACAAAATTATATATTTCAAAATTGACTAGTCGACTAATCGGTTTTATGGGATCTCTGGTTTCAGTTCACCTGACCCCGATCATATATGCACATGGTGTAAGAAGCTCAAAAAACAATACACGTGCTTTCGGTCTTAAAGTGAAAGCAGATTAAATAAACCTGCTGCTGTCAAAGAAAAAAAATATCACTCACTGCTCTTGACTGAATGACTTTTGCAACTTTAAGAATTAATCTATATTTAATTCACAAAGTGACGACTATGCAGTGTTATTTTACATAAAATTATACAATTTCTGTACCTAAAAACTCCTTTTAGACCTACAGTACATGAAAAGTCTGAAATGCACTGTTTATTTCATTTGTGTCTTTGTTCTACTATATTTAATTTTCTGCTATTGCGTGTAATTTTTCTACATTATAATGTATTATTATAGTTTTTGTTGTTTCCTGTTGAGGATTTACACTATTTTACACATTGCACATTTAAGCACAGAAGCCTGAAAGACGTTCTTGCTGTTGTCATTTCATAAGATTACTGATCTCATGTGTTACTTAATTTATTTTTATTTTTTTAACTGTAGGCCTATTTGTTGTTGTGAATGTCCCAATTGAGGTACAGGAAGTGGAAATTTCAGATGAATGTTCATTATTCTGGTTGCATTTGTGAGTTATCAAAAATGTATATGATTGTTTAAAATAGTACATAATATTGATATATCATATCATAATATTAAATCGATTGATATACTCCATAATCAAATCATTTTGAAGTTTTATCAAATATTTTTGAGGTATCGGCAAATATTGCATTGCTGCGAGTGAGAATATCATATCGTATCATGACATTTACACCCCTACTGCACATACAGATCTTATTCCTATAAAGATTCAGCAATGTCTAATAACACTCTGACATGCCACCACTAATCCAGAAAGAGTTGCTGTCTCATGTTTTCAACCATACAGCATTTTTTATTTGTATGCATTTGTAAACATTTACACAATCACTTAAGTATTGGATTAAAGTTTATACAGTCCAGATTTAAGTGCTGATAGCGGTTATCAAAAATGGAGTAAATAACCTTTTGGACGTTATTTTTTATATATATTGTAGTATTTACAGTTATAGATAATAGGTAACTAGTTGGTCCACTCAGTTCTAATCATAGATCAATAGTCAATTATTTTGATCTTTTGATGAGCTAGTTTTTAGAAGGATCTTTACAGCTGTCTTTAAACATAGACATATGCAATAATCTCCAATTACTTACCAATCTTGTCAATGATAAAATAATAAATACATAAAAGTTGAACTTAGGGCAGCACAATTTATGTGAAGTTATTTATTCAATTTATGTGAAGGAATTTATGTAGGAGTTGAAATCACGATTTGACAGAAGCTGCGATTGTCATGCATATCTTTCAGTGAAGCACGGTTCTGTGATCAACAGTAAAACTCCATCCGAAGGCCTGAGGGTGCTCTTGTGCTGAAAATCCAAATACACCCCGAAGAAGCAATCCAGGAAAAGCATTTAGCAGTAGCTGGATAAACAGAAGATTTAACTGCTTTCCTTGATTCAAAGTGACTAATAAACACACGATTATGACTATATATGGGTCATCTGAGTTCTTCCTTTTATAATTTTATATTAAAATATATCTATAATGCAATACCGTTATTACTGCTTAAAATATGAAATATGTTGCGTGCCTTATTCTGTGTAAGAAGCCACATCATCTCACAGAAGGATTTATTTCAAACACCTGACTGACGTTACGAAGTCAGTTTGGAGTAAAAATATGTTCTTAAATGTGGTATTTTCACATGCTTTCAGATGGAGCAGTATTTACTACACTGAGCCGTAGTGTCAGTGTAATAAATGCTGCTCCATCTGAAAGCACATGATGATGATTGACTGCTGATTACAGAACCGCCTTTATTAACTAAAAGCACATGACAATCGCATTTTACATATATACAATTTTTTTTTTTTCAAATAAGAAAAAAAACTATACTACTAGTCACTCTCACAAATTGATTAGGCATTCAATCCTAACAAAATGCTCATTCTTAGCTTGTGTGCCTGCCACCTCAAATTTGCGATGAACAAATTTGACTACATCAGAGTACACTAGGTGGCTCTTACTAGACAGTTGCTGAAAGAACTGGCTCAAAATGCATGAATTAAACCTATAGGCCGAGTTTTTTGGTCAAGTCTGACTCAATGGTCATGGTCTGCACATGTGTCCTGCACACAAGTCAGTCCATGTGAGATTTTGTTACAGTGTATACGTCATCATGCAACAAAAAATCCTGAGCTCCAGGACCGTTTGCCTGAGGCTGTGGATTTCTGGTAATAACGTTATAAATAACATTCAGTTTCTTGCACAGACTGATTGTTTCACTTCATTTATCATCAGGGGTCGTAAGTATTAATTTTGTGTTTCCTATTAAGACTTTTTAACTCTTAAAGTGATGGAACCTGCTGACTTGCATATTATGAATAACCAGGGACCATGCTTTCAGCTAAAAATCATCTTTAGCGTACTGTGTAGAAAGAAAGCCTAAGAGTGAGTAAATGAACAGAAAATGTTCTATGAATTATTAGAATGAACTAGTGAATAAAAAGTAATAAACAGCTATTTGCTTTAACACATATGCTTTATTTGACTGTTTCAGTATAACAATTACTAAGTTGCTAGAAATACATAAGGGTGACGTAGTTGAGTGATGACGTAAAAAAACAAAAAACCTTGGAACCATTTTGTTTTAACGGGTTCGGTGAAATGAACCATCCAAGAGAACATGTTCACGGAAAAGTGAACACACACAAAAACACCCACATCCATACATAATCCAATGATTTAAAGCTTATAAACTTCATAAATGGCAGTAGCCCACTGTGCTGGCATTTACAAGAATAAAATCCAAAATCCACTTTAGAAGTCCTTAAAATCCCCACCCACCTTCACACTGGATTTACCAGGAGTCTGCTGTCAGTCAGAGCGCCGGGTTTATATACAGAAGAAACGAGAGGTGAGGAACAAGCAAACCATCCTATTAACCATGATGACCAAGAAACAGTAATAATTTGTGACTTATTGGAGTCATCTGATATTGTGTACCACCACGACTCGCGTCTGTCAAAGAGATCATTCTTTCACTTCTAATGAATAGCGGAACTCTGTTATTTCAAATGCACATGTAGCCTACACGCAAAAGTCCCTGGGATGCTTTTCAGACCACATAACATGGCCATGCAGTGTAGGGACAGCTCGGTCTCTGGGGAACACGTCTTACTGCATCACGATGCATTGTCCCTGCAATCTTTACATACTGTAATTGTGGACTGCTCATAGCAAATCACCGCACAGCAGCAATTATGGTGCACAGCAGCAAACCTGCATTCAATCTAAACTCTGGTCAATATGATGAGGCAGCTGAAACTGCAACCACAACTGCCATTACAGTCCAAACAGATGAAGACTTCTACATTCTGTCGAGCTCGTATTATAAGAACAGGAGCTGAGAGCAAGTACGTAGAGGGATGCTCAATTATGTATAAAGAAAAGTGTCTAAAAGATGGACCAGCCTGAGTCCTAGTGACAGCATCTATCAATCGTAATGGAGACCAGCCTACTTCACAGGCTGTGGGATACTGGACTGTAGGATGCCATAACACGTCATCCAGGATTCTAATTAATCCAACTAACTAATGCAACATGCAATGTATTGCCCAGGTTAGAAGCTGATGAACAGATGGATGAAATGCGCCATAGAGGAACTGATGATAGATTTGAGATGATGATGGGAGGTGTAGGTATGTCGATTAGAGGTGGAAGCGACACTACACCTGCTCAAGTTATTCAGCTTCATGTATTAAACAAGGCCATCAGTTCAATTACGTAAGCATAACTATAGTACGAATGAATATTTTCTGCACAGTTAAGCACTGAAATGAAGAAAGGCAAGATGGAATGAGATTTAAAGCAGGCATCGAAAAGCAAACCGCTTCTTGTGCACTGACCACAGCGTCTATTAAAGCTCAGTTCTGAAATTGAATGAAGGAGAGATGCACGAGATCTTTCCGATAAATGACAAGCAACGATGAATTCCCGCCGCCAGCGCGCGCCAGATGTTAGCAACGCTTCATTGGAGCTGCGCGAAATCACCAGTAACGTACTCACCGCAAAACCGCCGAAATGCAAATTATTTGCGGAGACCGATAAATCCATTTGTAAGAGAATCACTGGATGACATTCTTGCCGAAGGTGTTTTCACGCGATGAACGGGCGGCTCCGGCTGGGTCTCACGCGCTTCCATGGGCAAGAGGGTCAGAGCGCGTGACGTAGACGTTTCACATAGAGAGACGCTGTTTCAGGGCATTTAAAAATGTGTGGCCATGTAGTCGAACAGGAGTTGATTCAAAAATATGGAATTCCCATCGAAGTACGTGAAAAAGACGGTCCCAGAGCGAAAACAACAGCCCTTAAATGGTCACACGAATGAACATCTGCTTGTAGTGCGCATAAACGCCCACAAATTGGTTACTTTAATTTGCTCGAAATATTTGTTTAGTCTTCTTTGGGTCGGATTTAAAAGTACGTGGGTTCACCAAAGTCCACATAACTTTGGGGAAGACTAGCCGGCGCATCATGAATATTTTGTGTGATAATAAAAACACGACTTTCTAAAACCTTTTTCGAAGCAAACATTAGCTAACATTGCCATCGTGTGGATAACAGGGCATCTCCCATTGGGAGTGATCTAACTGCTTCTGTCAGATGATAAAACCATTTACTGCCCGATCAAATTATATTATATTATATAAAGATTTATCTGTATAAAACATCTTTATCTGGCCTCGCATTTAGTTTATTTAATTAATACAAATGGCAGTCCAGAAAAAAAAGACATAATTCCCACACATTACGTAATAACAAAGGTGCTGGGTAAGCATAATACCCGTTCTGCCAGCACCAAAGCTTTTTGAGCTCAGTTCAGGACTCCTTCTGCTTTACCCATCAGGTGTTTGGACCTCATCTTTTAACTTAAAGGAGACCCTCTTCTCATGTTCTGCCAACTAGTCACACACACTGATTCTTGGACCTGTTCGAAGCCAGAAGACCAGTAACAAGTCCAATTTTCAGAACTGTTATGAGAACCTGTGGGATATTGTTTTTTGTTTTTTTTTTGTCAGTCAAACTGTTCATACTTTGTATTCCAAGTCCATCTAAATCTATCCAAAAGGGCATTCTAGTGTTACACGCACAAATATGTGTGCCATGCACTGATATCAATTCAAAATAATTACCAAAAATGCCACAAGGTTATATAGAAACAGTATTGTATTGCATTGCAGTACAACCTTTTCAGCTTCTAAGAATGCAGATGTATTTAGGATGCATTTAGCAGATGTTGATGTGACCTGCAGCAGACTAACTGCAGAGCCTAAAATTTAAATGCCCAAGTCAAGGGAAATATTATGTTTGAGGAGGACTGTCATCAGTAACTCTCCAGTGCTGGGTCGACTCGACCTGGGACTGAACCTGAAGCCTTTATATAAGTTTGATTATCACCACTTCAGCTTGTTTTAATTTTTAAAATGAAACATCTTGAGGTCAGACAGTTCTGTTTCTCATCCGCTCTGGACTTTGGTTTCTTCTTAAGGAGAGTTATACTTCACTTATTATCTTATTTCAAACATATACTACTGGGGTCTGTTTCAGGGGTCAGCAAGATTTTTGTATTTTTGATTGACTATTATATCCTCTTAATATCTTTTCATTATTATTTAGCATTAAAATGTTTGATAATTTTGTACACCTTTTTTTTTTTTTTTTGATTAGCATTTTTGATTGAAGAATCTGTAAAGATAACCATGCATTCAACCTTTGAAACTTGCCTTTGAAACAATGACTAAAACAAAGTATTTTATGCACATGCAAATTTATTCAGTTATCATTAATACATGTGAACTGACAGCAAGTGTAAACATTGTTTTCAGAAGGAAGAAACATTCAAATTAAACAGCATAGAACACCAAAAACAACTGAATCTGTGATTATTATTTACGATCACATCAATACTAACAACAGACATTCACAATCGCGAACTCCCCGAACCCCCTTCCGGTTCTCAAATCCCTACCAATGGCATCTGCGTCATTCATTTTAAGGTAACCTTCTTGTGTGCTCATCATGCACTCAACTAGATAACTACTGGACCATAAGAACACCCCCAAAGTGTTCAAACCAGATCCTTACAGACATGGAGTGTGTAATAAAGAGTTTGCAGCTTACACATTTTGTCATATCCATTGACAATGTGAGGTGAGAAACAGCTGGTTTGCACTTTACAAATATCCTTTCCTTCTAGGGGTACAGATATCTAAATGTGTTTTTGCATAAAGCAGATAGCGGGTGACTGATGCAGAGGAGCTAGTGGATACGAGAGAACAACAATTCATGAAGAAGGGTTTTTGGGGACATCATCTTTATTCCAGTTCATCCTCTGGTGCAATGGTGCTGGTCTGCTCAGAGGTAATGCCTAAAATATTAAACACAAACAAGTTAGTTTTGCAATTATATAAATAAAATGCAAAATTCAAACCAATCATGATGTTATAATAAAAAACATGAAGTCTCACTTGAAGCATCATCATCGAGAGATTTATTCTCTTCCTCAACATAACCAAAACTTAAAAGTTTGGACATGTTCACTGGAGCTGTCGCCTTCTTATCATGGGAACTGTAGAAACAATTATCAAATACTTACATATACTGAAAACATTTCAAAAGTTTTAATAATTGTTTTTATTGTGGATCTGAAAAAAAAAAAAGAGGCTAAATATTTAAAAAGAAACATACATCTTCTTGAACTTGTTGGCTTCTGCAATCTCGGTTTGGCTTAGGGAGAGTTTCTGCATCTCCGATGTTGCATGGCTGGCATCCTGTTTAAGGAAATACAATGTTTTATAACTTTAGGAGTAAACTAAATTATTCACAGTTTCATATAATGGTATGAAATGCTACGAACGAAACCTTCTTCGCATGTGATTAATTCAAAATTCACAATCGATTTCCATTCAGCAATAAAAAAGGAAATTTGCAAACACATAGGAACAAAACATCATTCATAAAAAGAAAGATGATAAGCATGAAGGCAGAATAATAAATGACTAATAATGCAATAAGATGATTCAATTTCCTGTTTTTACAATGAACGTCATAGGACATGAAGTGAGAACCACAGATCTAATGTTACACAGCCACAGCACAGTCATTTGAGTCAGCGTTCTAAAAGAACCAGTTCTTTATAGTTCAAATATGACAAACTGGTTTTTACATTTGAAAGTCTTTGTTCACTAACATTAGTACTTAACAGTATCTGCTTTCATAGTATGCAACCCTAACTTAACTACAACAAATTATTTTAAATTGTAGGGTATTTTGTCTTTACAACTAAACTGTCAAACTAAGCTGTGCATACGTCTTTAATAATAATAATTCAACAGCTATACAATACCTGAAAATCAATGACAAAAAAGAACTGAACTTAAGTAGGGGAGATAATGAAACACATACCTGAACATAAAGACGAAATCAAATCAGTAACTATGACAACAAGGATTGGAAAACATTGCAAAACAGAGTCCATGCGGTGTGACATAAATAGCCATGCAGCAAACAATTTTATCAAATGTGTACAATAAAAAGTCTCAATGAAAACACAGAAGATGTCTTGCTAAATTCCTATATGTTGTCCTATGAGAGAACATGGTTTGACATATCTTTATGTCGACCAGTCAAAAAAAAAAAAAAGCAGAATCACAATGATGGAAAACAAAAACGACAGCATGCAGCTTGGAGTTTTTTCTCAAATTATTCAAATGAAGAAGATTTCTTCGCTATTATGGTTTTGTAGGTGCATGGCAAAAAAAGGCAACTTAAAGACTGTTTGTAATATGATGGCAGGAGGAAGTATGGGAGGTTTAAGAATGGTCTGTGCTAGTCCAGTCACCTTTTTACCAGCATCCCAGGCTGAACAGTTATCAGTTCCAAATGGGGCCTCCAGGTGTTGTAAGACCCCTTTAGACTTGCTGATTCCATCAGGGGTAGTAGCATTACTTCCGCTGTAAGCATAAGATCACATGATTGAACCCCAGTTTCACACCACCACACCGGATGGATGGGGCACACCCCTTTGTCTCAACACAACCCTATAATTTTACTGAGAGAAGAATATAGGTCCTCCATGTCACCCTATATGGACCAGGTTGAACTGCCTGAATATGTCATGCTAGATTTAGAAAGCCTTAAAAGAATAAAAAAAAAATCTACTATCCTAAATCATCCAAGCCTTGTAGATGAGTTTGTTTCTTCAGAGATTTGGAGAAATTTAGCATTATATCACTTGCTCGCCAATGGATCCTTGAAGTGAATGGGTGCCATCAGAATGAGAGTTCAAACACAATAATACACAAGTAATCCACACGACTACAGTTCATCAATTAAACGATTAGCTCACTTCCAGAATAAAAAAAATCCTGATAATTTACTCACCCCATGTCATCCAAGATGTTCATGTCTTTCTGATAAAGAAATTAAGGTTTTTGAGGAAAACATTCCAGGATTTTTCCCCATTTAGTGGACCTCAATCGGACCGCATGGGTTGAAGGTCCAAACTGCAGTTTCAATGCAGCTTCAAAGGGCTCTACACGATCCCAGCCTAGGAAATGATCTGTCATTTTCAAAAAAAAAAAAAAATACAAATACAAATTTCTATACTTTTTACCACAATTGCTTGTCTTGCACTAGCTCCGCGATGCACATCTGCAAATTCACACATTACGTAATCAAGTTGGAATGGTCATCCGTTTAAATTATATTAAGCTTTAAAGTTCTGCATAATTAAGGGCGTGGCCACTTGAGTGACAGGTGGATTGCCGCTGCTGTCCCACTTCTTTTCTTATTTTCCATTATCTGGGTGTGACACGCTGGCAAGATGGCGACTGTCGACTCCGCCCACTCTAGGCTTCAAAAAAAGCACTCTTCAAATACCTACGGGTGACATCACAGACACTACTTTGTGACTGGAGAAAGAAAGACATGAACATCTTAGATGACATGGGGGGGGTTTTCTGGAAGTGAACTAATCCTTTAATATCTTGTTAAGAGAAAAGCTGTGTTTTAATTCATTACAAATCCATCATTAGGAAGTTTTATCTTTAAACCCCTGCTTTTAGCCAAAAAAGCAAAAAAAAAGTCTATAATCCTTATTAACACTTTCTTAAAGGAAAAATTACATACCATGTTGTCCTCTCACATCAAAATCAGTTTTGAACTGTTTTTGCTTGTAATTGGAGCATGAGCTGTGCATATTTCTCTCCTGATTTAGAGGAGATTACTTTTTTAATTGGATAAAGCAACAGTAATGGACAGAGGACTCATCTGAATGATTAATTTATTTATTAAAAACATACAGCTTTTTGCTTCACAAGATGTTAATTGATGGACTGGTGTTGTGTGGATTACTGATGCTGTTTGAACTCTCATTCTGACGGCACCCATTCACTGCAGAGGATCCATTGCTGAACAAGTTATGTCATTCTAAATTTCTGCGAATCTGTTCTGATGAAGACACAAACTCAACTACAACTTTGATAGCCAGTGGGTGAGTACATTTTTGTTTTTTGGGTAAACAATTCCTTAATTGACACATTCATAATGGCTTGTAGCCAAACAATTTGTACTGAATTGAGATATCTTCTAATCTATCTAGGATCGTTCTTTAAATCAAAATGTTGTATTTCCGAGGCTTTTGGCTCCATTTATTATTTCTGTACAAAACAACTCCATGCCGGCTGACAAATTCTCACCTCTCTTGATCATCAGCTGTGTCAGAGAACCAACTAGCGGGTTTGTAGCAACAGTAAGGTCTAGCTTCCACAGGGTCATCATGCCTCAACAAACCTATGTCAGAATTGAAAGATAATCATGGGTGTGTTTAAAAGGAATCAAATCTACTGTGGTTATTTGAACTATTCCTTTAAAATGTTCTATTGTTTATCAGTTAGCTTGCGAGTCAACTTGGTCACCTAGTAACAAAAGCAGCATCAGGATCCCAAGCATCATCTACAAGCTGATTTTGTGTTTTGTAATTCAGTTTTGTGTAAAAATCTCCTAACTATTGGTCATTTTATTTAACAATAAGTCACTAAATACTGTGCACAGTTTAGGTAAGGTTTTGTGATAATTTCTCACAATCACTTTGTATAATATCCTGAACATTTTTGCAGTAATGGTAAATATATACTTCACTTTTAACATATTGTAAATCTTGGCAAAGTTGATGATAAAAATGAAAATAATACATTCTATGCAAGTGTGACACAATTACCCTTCTGTCCTCCTTGTTTTGCAAGTTTAACATAATCCGAGTCGGAGGCCTGAATTCCTACACGTCTTCCTTTCGTTTTTTCCTCAGGAGTGATGTCGGCAGATGCAGATAAGCCTGGAATCTGTGACGAGGGCCCAGCAGCTCCATTTGAATTAGCAATGTTAGCTGTCCTAACACCTACAATCAAATTATAATACTTGTACTGTCATTTGCCTTAATCAGAAATGCTTTTGGAAAACACCATTCATGTATTATGTGACAGCAATGTAGGCATAAATTGATGTGCAAAAAAGATTCAACATAATGGTTTTCCCAGGAGGGCCGTTACCAGGTTTTGTTCGTCGATAATTAGGTTCGGCAGCCATGACTGGGTGTCTTAGTGGTCAGTGATGGTTTGATAGCGCTGAAATTGCAGAAAGAGAAAGTTAATGCTTAGCATTTGTACCAAATAGAAGGTCAGTCGAACTATTGTCCTTAAATGCGCGCTTAAAAATCCAGTTAAACCAGCTCGGCAGCCGTGTATAGTGCTAACTTAGCAAAGCTAATACATGCTGCCATTACTGATTACGTTTTAAAACACTGTGGTTATATTAGCTATCTCACAAAATGTTTCTTTTTTTATCATTTAGCTCGCGAACCAACCCGGTCGCCTAGTAACAAAAGCAGCATCAGGACCACAAGCATCATCTGTACAAGACACGCCATTTATCAGCGCACATTTAAAAAAATAGATCACAGCCTTTACAGTTAAACAAAACAAAATTGGGAGCAAAATTAATATAATAAATTGCATAGTTGGTGACATACCAGAGGCTACAAAAGGATGTTGGAGAGACAAAGCTTACGTCGTGTAAATCAGCGCGCAGAAGGGGCAAGGGGGGACGCCTAGATGCTTCTTCTTCTTCTTCTTCATCAGAGAGAGCTGCGCACTGAACCGGGAGACGCCTTGCCTGCCACCTACTGGATAGAAGCGGGGAAACACACCTCCACACGGGGCAAGGACACACACGTTTCAGGGGATGGGCCTACATAAAGCAAGGGCATACATAGCTTTTCTATGGGGCAAAGTGTAGCATATGAAACCTTATTTTCAAATTGCCAACAGAAAATAAAGCACGAAGATTCAATACCCATTCTCCCAAACTAAAGCATTGATTAACCTTAATGTTAATTTTAAAATGTAATAATACTTTATATGTTAACATTTGTATCCGAGCCAGCACAAATAAAAATGAACAGTTTAATTTTTACTAACTAACCTTAACTGTATGATGTTTCTCCCCACAGTCTACATAATGTCTTTTTAACCTGTTAACCTGACCCCTCATTATGGGACTTACAGCTCAAAGTGTTCAACCTAACTCATAATTGTAACAGTTTCCTACTTCAGTGTGTTACAAACATAATTTTGGTGTCTTTGGAAAGAACACCATTTGGGCTTTACTTTTCATCAGCAAGATTTGATGATGCTCAAAAATATTAAAAGTTATAGACACTGAAGTGCCTTGAATTTTTTATTTACCACACTTAAATATTTTTTGATTTGATTTAAAAATACATTAAATCAGTCCTGGAGCAATCTACAAAAAAAAAGTAATGGGTTGAAACTCACATGTCTCATGAGTTTCTATTTCAAATCTGAATGAGATATCATGAAAAATGAGACCCCTGCAAATATTTTTATGAGACTATATATCTTTATTTATTTATTTATTTTGAAGGAAGTTTAAATCTGTGGCTGTGAATTCATTTGTTCAGTTGAATTAAGTTGTTTATGTTTAAATCTGTTGTATAAATACATTTAAATATGTTGTTGAGCTTGATCAGTTCTTTATTACTATTTTAATGCATGAAGACATTTAGACCCATTTATTTGCCCTATTTAAAGGCAGTGAATTCATTATTTAAGCTAAATAAAGTTATAAGCTAGCCTGTTCATCTTCATCTAAATAGGCCATAGGATGCATTTTCTGCTTGTAAATTAATAAATTGGGCAAAATAATTAATGAATAAATCGAAATGTACATTAACAACTTCATTCTGCGAAAAGTGAACGCAAAATATATGCGTCCATAGGCTATTAATATAGATGTAGTTTTTGTTGTTGTTTTAGAGGCGAGTTTAAGCACCTTTGACAGACTTACAGTAAAATCTAAAGTTTGTGAAGCCCAGGGGACTTTACTGAGGTCACATGACATCCGTTCAGAGGCGTGTGTAAAAGCCGAAGGAGCGACGTTCTCAGCAGCAGAGATGTCAGCATACAGTCTGAAGATGACAGCATCTCTTCAATACATAAGAAAACTGCTGGGGAAAAGCAGCTGTGCGACAAGCAACCTGCTGAACACTGGACACAAAACACAGAAGAACACTAATGATCATAAAACAATCAGGAACAAAGATAAAAGAAATGTAAGTGACTAGTCATTTTAAAAAGTTGATTTCTGACTTTCTTTGTTATGCTGGATCTTGGGTAGGATTTGATATTTCTCTAGCATTTGATATCTAATATCTATACAAACAATATATTAACCTAGCGACTTATGTTTATGATTAACAAATTGGACTGTTATTTTTATAGGTTGTGCAATCCCAAGACAAAACGACAGAGCAGTATATAAGGTAAAAAAAAAATAGTTACTGATTTGAATTATAAGTTTGTCGACTCACATATGCAACATTAGAGTTGGTCTGACTCTGTGTCTCTTGCATGGTTAACAGGAAAAGTGTTGTTTTAAGAAGAAAAGAAAATGAAACTTTTGGGTTTGACATCCAGGTAACCACCCTCTCTCTCTTCTCATACTCTTCTTATAATTTTCTCTCTATTCATTCAAGCTGTCTAAAGGCTTATTATCTGTCAGGGGGTAATTGAATTTTGGATGATGAATTGATTGGGTCTTTACTCCCTGTCCACAGAAAGGCAGTGTTGAGAGAAGCATCAGTGCTGAGCAGGATTTGTGCTCATGTGTGTGTTGGGTGAAGGAGGACAGTCTTGCAGAGAGTAGTGGGTTATTGACCGGTGAGTTATCAAGATACCTGCTCATTTCTGTCACGCACCAGTGTCATTCACACTTTCTCATTATTCAAATCTCTTCGTCTCTCTCACCTCAGGTGATGTTATTATAACAGTCA
The DNA here is from genome assembly GCF_003368295.1 of Carassius auratus. Classification (NCBI taxonomy): domain Eukaryota; kingdom Metazoa; phylum Chordata; class Actinopteri; order Cypriniformes; family Cyprinidae; genus Carassius; species Carassius auratus. The sequence continues at coordinate 21,087,250 of NC_039273.1, read as the reverse complement.
ACAGTGTGTGCATTGCTGGATCCACTCTTCAGCAGATCAACGAGCTGGTTCAAAAATCCTCCATCTTAATGTAAGTTGATATGTTAAAATGTTATAAACATGAACGTACAGTTAAACACTAGTCTAAAGGGAAAATAATGTAAGATGCTGCATTGTTTCCCTGAATTATTTTACATTATGCTGTGTAAAAATAGTTGTGAATTACAAAAAAATCGACATATTTAAATTATTACTATTATTATAAATAAATATACTTCTATTAATTTATTTTTAGCATTTTTTAAACAAGAAACATGTAATCTGTTTATTTATGGTTAAAAATATGTTTACAGAAGTTGTGTCTTGTGTGTGAAGCATCACATTTCATTATATTTTATTGACACTTTTTTTTATTGTACTGCACTATTTTTTACAATATTACACAATACTACAAATACTAGCCTATACAAATATTGTCTTAGCAAAGTAGTTTTATTGTTATTAAGCTCTGTGAATCAGTCCTAACCCTACATTTCTCTTGTGTTGACTGAAGGTTGGAGGTTATCAGAGGTGCTACAGAAAAGCAGAGGCAATTGCTTCGGAAGCTTTATCTCCTGCAGGTGATTTTTTTCAAAATATTGAAAACTTCTTAATAACATCCGTCCTATTTTATACCATAATAGTGTATTTTTATACTGTCTTGCTTAACTTGTGCATCAGTGGTTATTTACGGTAATGATGTTGTATTGGGTAACTGTGTGAATTGTGAATAAAACTGGTTTCCTCATTGTTAACCGGGTTTTTTTTCTTTCTGTGTGTTTCCCCCTCACCTTTACACCACACTACAGCAACAGTTTACAGAGAAATGCGAAGAGCTTCAGACACTCATCACAGAGGAAGTGCGTCTGACAAGAGGTGTGTGTTCATGTGTGAGAGTAAGACAGAGAGATGTGGTTATCAACTACCACAATAGAAACACATCATTTCCCATAAAGCCACACTTTGATATCATGATGCCAGCAAAAGCATCTGTGTGTGTGTGTGTGGGCGTCATGTGTGCTTACATGGAGAAATTCGGCTTTTACGGGAAGATACTTTACTGACAATTCTTGATACTGTTCTGATATGAAACTTCAGCACAAATACCATCTAAAAATGTTTTGTCAGTTCATGTAAAATATGTCTTGACAGCAATTGGACTGGTTTATTCAAGCACAATATATATTTGGTGATGCCTTAAAAGAACAATCATTGGTTTCCCATTTTTCTGTAGTGTTAAGAACATTTTAATCATCTAAAGGATCTTTTATGCCATGGAAAGGTTCCATGGATGTTAAAGGTCCTCCATGGAACCTTATAACAATAAAGAACCTTTATTTTTTTAAGAGTATGCATCAACAGAAACGTTTAGGGGATCTTACAGAACTTACAGGAATTACATATGTTAAAAAGTATTACATAGAATAGCATAATACTTTATAATGAATAATAATTTGTGATAAATAGTAGAAAAATAGCTCTAATAAATATTTTCAGTTGAACCATTGTTATTCATTTCAGTTATCTACTATTATGTCCACACAAACACTTAAGTGCAAGTAAATTTAAATCAATCTGTTTCTCTGTTTTCAGGTGCCATTGAAAACATCCAGAAGCCTTATACTCTTCCTACAGGATCTTCTGCTTCCACTTTCAGTCCAATCAAACAGACTGAATCATGAATCATGAATCACTGAACATCATGTTTTGAATTAGTCTAAATATTGATGTACAATATAAGATTTAACTATTTATTTCAATCATACTGCATTTTGTGTTATCCGTACTGTATTTGTGTATTTTGCACTATTAAGCAGTCATTTTTATTGTCATTTTATTTAATTTGATCTAATATATTTTGTCTACATGTTTTTTGTGTATTTATATACAAAGTGCACTAATATTTATTCATTTTATATTCATAATATTTATATAATGCTTCTTTAATAAACTTTTATAACAAATGAAGTTTTGCTGCTGTCTTGCTGAATGTGGTTTGCATAAGTCGCTTTGTCTGCTGTTTACGTAGGTTTCCCAGATATCATCTCAGTCAGTGGTAAAACAGCAGATGCATTTCTCATTCAGCACACCGATCTTAAGCATGGCAGGAAATGACACGTCATTTATTGTACATCAAGTATCAGAGACAAACCCGGTCATTCTCATCACTTTTATAAGACTTGACTGACAGTAAAAAATTGATGCTTCATTCTGCGTACGACCCCTCGGACACCTTATTTTTATTTTCTTAAAAGTAGAATATCTTTACAGTGAGTGTTGAATGGTGAGCATACAAAGCTCAACCAAACTGATGTAAACCCAAGTAAGATTTTGCTAATTTCTTAGATAACCCACACAATTTTTATAGATTTTTTTTATACAGTTTAAATTGACTAAATGCAATATACTTAAAACTTAACTTTGCCACTTTTCGACACACTTAAGTATGAACATATATATTTTATATGTCATTTCATAATTACTTCTGATTTATTGGAATATGGTTAAAGTGTATTTTACTGAATGTACCAACAAGCGTTTATAGTAAAACAAAATACATACATTTAATGGCATTTCTATTAAAACGTGTTTGGTATGTATTTAAATATTTGTAATTAATGAAAATGTATTACTTTAAATGTCATTATAATGGAGTGCTTTACATGTGGTTTCATATCTTATTAGGCAAGGCATTAAAAGTAAGTGAGCTCTTTAAAGCACAACAAAAGATCATTTTAATTTATTAATTTGCACTTTTTAAAAGGGCACTTTACTGTGTTGAGAAACATGAAAGTGTTCTCTCTGAGTACATTTATATGGCCTTTTATTTCAATAACATAATTTTATCTGCAAGCACAGTTTTTAAAACATATTTTTAGGATTTAAAGTGCACTACAAGAGTACATTCAGTACAATTACCTCTAAGCACACTTCTTTTTCATGAGGGAACAGTGAAAAAAAAAAAGTGACACCCCCTTCCCATAAAGGCTGACTATTTGACACCTCCAAAAGATGTTGGACTGTGAAAATATAATATGCACATGACAGAAAGCCTGTTATTCTTGTGTCTAGGAAGTCTAGGAAAACAAAAATTTGCATTAGAGCAACACAGAGACTCAAATCTTCGAAATATTTGAACATCCTCATAAAGAAACTCAAAATAGAGAGTGCCAGTTTTTGAACTGAATATCCATTGAACCCATTAATCCCACCATCCCATGCTCACTCCCCGAATTAGAACCCAAACCACACTGTTCTCCAAACAATGGGGATGAAATTCTCATCAACTTTGCCACTGGGAATGAGAATGAGGCTGCGTCACCCAATGCCAGTAGATTCCACCGAGTCGTGAAGGAAGGGACACAGACACAGACACAGCTACAAGAGACTACTTCTGAGCATTCTTCTCCTTCAAGCTTTGCTATCCTTCCCAAACCACAGGAACCGGAGTCAGACCTTCTGACAGCGTGCCAGAGAGCCAACACGAACAAGGTAAGACACATTATTGAGTGAGTAAAATGAGGTTTTGTACTAGCAATGTAATCTCCTCCATAGACTGGTCACATTAACTTTTCACATTCAGGTGGTTTGGTTTACTTTTCAATGTGCATAAGTCATTTTATGTTGAGGAAAATCTAATTTTGGTAAGAAAAATTACATAACCATAAAGAGGACAGCAATGATACCTTCAAAAACTAATTTGAAAGATCTCTAGACATGGTTACTTGGACAGATATTCTCATTTTCTGTATTTATACAGCGGGATGGCACAATTGGTCATTTCTTACATGTTACGTAAGGCCTCTCATTGTTGAAACATACAGGAAGAGTTGTGCACTTGCTGTTCTCATTCCAGCAGTTGGTCACATTGTTTAGTCAACTCAAATTAAAATTCCTCAAAACAACTTTGCATCTTTTGCCAAGTTTCATCCTATCCTTTTGAGGCTTCACAAAAAGCAATTTCCTAATTTGGACATGACAAACCATTGTGTTGATCAGAGGCATAGACATTGACTGTCATCTGAATACTGATGACATATATCATATATACATTTTTTTTAATTATCATTTAAATACAGAATCCAATTATTAGAATGATTCTTGTCCGCTTGGTTTGAACATCTGTTGGTTTTGGGGTAAATGGACTGGAACTCAAACTGAAGAACTGTATCTCTTTTACTTTATAAATTTACAACAACTGCTGCAATCACAGGACAGGAAGTGACATCAATGGAGCAGAACGACAAGGGCACATTGGAAACTGAGAAACAGCAAATGAACGGTCAAACAGAAGAAGCAACCCAAAAGACTAGCACACCTGAAGAGCCGGCTAATGAAAGTGAGAAGAATTCAGATAAAGAGGATCAAGAAATGAGTGAGAACAATGCAGAAAAGAATGAAGAAGAAATAAGTGTGAATAATAGAGAGCAGAATGAAGAGGAAGAAGAGGATGAATTGGCTGATGGTTTCCAGTCTTCGGTCGAGATGTCAATCCGGCAATTTGAGAAGGATGAAAACAACCGCCCTATTAGCAGGTACAACACTGTCAGCTACAGGAAGATTAAGAGAGGAAACACAAAGCAGAGAATAGATGAGTTTGAGTCCATGCTGGATGTATAACAGTGATGAATGTTATCAGAGATCAGAGACACATACTCAACGTAAGAACTGAGTGGCGTCATCATGTATGTTTTCATGTGGATCCTTCAAAAGTATGTGGTTGTTAAACTTCTTCATAGGTAAAAAGCATGAACAGTATTTTGTCACTGCTTAATTTCAGCCTATTTCACATTTGAGTAGAAATCAGTAGTTGTAGAGATCACATTTTGTAGAAATCTTTAAAGCATTCAGAAAACTGGTTTTAAATCACCCATCATCTGGCAGCGAGCCGTGAAAACAACATGTATTTGTCTACAAATGAGATTTTTCCTTCATGAAATCTCCTTTAAATAACATGCAGTCATGCAGTCTGATCTCTACTTGCCAAATCAGCATTAATGAATTACTGGAAGAACTTACAGTTACAGTAAGCACACAGTATGAAGGGCATTATTGTATTCCTGTTCAAAAATGTTATTCTAATTGAAAGCTAGCAGCTTTCTAATGTTGATTATGATTATGGTTTCATAGCTTTGTAAAACATGCTCACAAGTTTTAAAATACAACAATAGACATAATAGTCGGCAATTTATCATTTCCATTTTCAGATTTGTATATGGAATACATGCATATATGCATACTGTGATTATATCTAAGGTTATATTTAAGGTTTAAAAATAAACAACAGTAGACATTTAGTTAGATTTATGTAGGCTACTATATTGTAGATTTTAGTAGTCCTATTTTCAGTTAGCTTTTATTTTTCTTCTTATTTTTGGTCTTTGTTTTAAATTTGGCAAAAGTTTTAGTCATTTTATAATGTGTTTTTGTCATTTTTATTACTTTTAGTTGAATGAAAATTTTACTGTTTACTTGTATATCATTGCTCTTTTGATGATTTTGATTGCTTCCAATTGTCTTCATTTGGATAAAAGCGTCTGCTAAATGACTAAATGTTAATGTTAATATCTTTGGACAATTAGTCGTTTTCATTGTTTTCTATAATGACATAATGTTACTTGATATCTGCCACACTAGAAACTGTATTCATGTAATCTGTTCAAGTTTTTCTTTTTCTCCGGCTGCACAATTTTTTTTTTCATTTGTTGAAGATGAATAAAATCTGTGTAATAATTGGTTTAAAACTGTCTGTATATATCTTTGCATTTATAAGCAAGTTGAGACAAAACATCTGAATGTTTTTATAATATAATATAATATAATATAATATAATATAATATAATATAATATAATATAATATAATATAATATAATATAATATAATATAATATAATATAATATTTTCCTTACCACTAGATGGCAGCATTGTTTTGTCTTGGTATAAAAGATTAGCGTGACCTGTCTCTCGTGAACTTTCACATATTTCATTCCTGTTAATGTGTAACAACGTCTTCATTTGAATTTTTGAACATTATCCGTGATCACGTGTACTTTTCTAAGCAAGATCCTGACTGTTATGTGTTCTGTTGTGACAGCACTTTATAAACCAATCTAATATACAACCATAATATAAAGACAACTTGGATAATAAAATCAAACTTCACCCAGCTCAATTAACAAGAAGGAAGAGCAACAAATTGTTTACCGTTGTTTTACTAATCATTTTTTATATGGCATCTAATGTATGTATAATCAATGTAATGAGATATTTACTGCAGTAATTAGTTTAATTTGGGTGTTTATGACCCAGGGGACTCTTTTATTTATGTCTCTGTGTTTTTCTAGCCCGTCTCTAATGGCTCATTGGGAGTCTGTGTGGGTTTGGGGTTGTTTCCTCTGTTAGCTGTATAAATGCCTGAACTTTACATTACAAATCTCACTAATTGCTTTTTATTTGAAGGCAGTTTATCAATATCACTTCCATTCCTGCAGCCACATCACCTGCTGCTGGCTGATCGTAATGTACTGCAGGTTACTTTAATGTTTTCATAATTCTGCTGGGGGTTTACTTGGGTAAAACATGACAGGGCTTTTGGCCTGGCTTGTTTAAGTCAGGTCCGGGCCTCATTTGAATGGTGACAAATGTCACGCTGCCATGGCAACGGGAGGTTTGTGACTGTTGTGGTGCACCATCCCTGGGCTGGGGGTCGGAAGGCACTTCCTGGGCAACACACGTCCCCCGTGGTTTAGGCTCGTTATTGACCTTTCCTGACAGAGCGGTGCGGCTTTTCATTTTCCCTTTCTCCATCTCTTTTCGGCTGTTTCCTCTTTCTTTCTGGTTTTGTCGCTCTCACTCTTTCTGTCTCCCCAGAAAGCAGGTTGCATCACGGTGGGCTGAAATGCCACGACTGGCCCGGGGCTTTTACGCATCTCTTTCTGACTTCCTCTGTCCATCCTTGCCTGTTTGAGGCATGTTTATGGAGCAAGGAACATTTACTTGTCTGCTAGTTTTATGTCAGATAAAAAGGGAACATGTCTCTCATGGGTTGCAACTTTTGAAGTATGAAGTCTCTATTACAATCAGATGTTTGAACACTAAAGCCACACTGTGTGTACATTTGTGTACATTTTATTGAATAATACAGTGTAACAAAACTCCAAACTAAGTAAAAATAAAATAAAATAAAAACAGCACACCCTTATCATGGAAAAAAGTTTATTACTTATGGTAGGCTTTAAATGCCCTGTAATATAAAATACCTGCATTGTTATTGTGATATAAAACCAGAATTTTAAGATATAAAACATTTTTGTTAATTGAAATTAAATAAATGTCAACTGAAATACATGATAGAAACTAAATTATGAAAACAGAAAATATTAAAATTTGAATTAAAAATATTAACAAAATCAATAATTGTATATCAATGATACTAAAATAACACTGATATAAGGGGTCAATGGAAAAGCCAAGAGAACAAAGTATAGCTTCAAAAAGGTAGTAATAATAATAATAATAATAATAATATTAATAAAAAATAAAAAATAAATAAACAACATTCATAGAATTTGACATTATTGTTTCATGCTGCTTTCTAAAGAATAGTCAGAATTCACATTTGTGAAATTAATCCCAAAAACATTTTATTATTTTCAGGTTTATACATATATAACAGTATACTCCAATGGTGGGTAAATAAAAAGATGTACTCTATAAATATAAATAATTTATTTATTTATTTTATTTAGCTTTTATAAATGAAAATATCTGGGGGGTCCTTGTGTTTTAAGTGTCTAAAAGGCCACTTTATAAATGTTTGTATAATTTGTATAACAATTTTTGTGAAAGTACAGTAAATCCCAGCTCTGTATTTTATTTGCAAATGAATCCACAGATGCTGACGTGTTCCTTCTAACAGATCTGTGGACGACGTACAGAATAAATGATGATTTGAGAGCGAGAGGTCGCCTCGGAAGTGTGAGTCACCCGTCAGTGTTTGTGTGCTGGGAGAGCGGCCCACTGAGCCCTGACTCCACGGCAGACATTCATGAAGCCCCCTCACGCCATGATCGCTCCACAATGACAGCTTTGTAAAGGATGGAAGAGAGCTGCTGCGGAAAATATTCAAGACACAGAGAGAAAGAGAGAGACAATGAGAGAAAAAGAGGAGCTATCAGAGTGTTTCGTTCACAAAGCCTGCGAGTGTTCCAGCTCCACTGGAAACTTTCAGTCGTTCAGTTGAGTTTAAAGGGGGTGAGAGACAAATAGAAAGCTTGCGTCTTGTGGTAAACATGGGGTGGGGTCAGGAGGGGTCACTTTTCTTTGTGCATTCAGTGGGTGGGTGTGATGTCTTACTGGAGGCCTGTTCCGCTGTCCATTCTCTCTTCAGGTCAGCTCCAGAGACCGGTGGCGTCACAGTGGCTCACAGCGGACATGCCATGACAGAACACACAGGAACTGATGACGTCTCGCATCATTTAGGGGGAATTCTGATTTAAATAGCTTCGGAAAAACTCATTTCTCTGGGGTGGCGTTGTCTCCTGCACAAAAACCCAATAATTAACAATGGTAACAAAACCAACCCAGTTCCAAAAGACTCCAAAATACCATCTTTAAATTTCATGGGCTAATAAAATATGATTTTAAAAATAAATTACAATTCTGTTTAATTTAAATTATTAGTAATTGTGGTATTATATTAAAATAGTAATAAAATATATTTTTAGTTTTATTGTTATTATTATTATTATAAAGAAGCAGAAAAACAGAAACAGATAGACAGATAGACATAGATAGATAGATAGATAGATAGATAGATAGATAGATAGATAGATAGATAGATAGATAGATAGATAGATAGATAGACTCCATGCAATCATAAACTCTCATGAGCAAATAAAATCAAATGTAAAAATTATAATAAATAATATTTATTTATTATTAATAAGAATATTTTAACATTTGTATAATATTTTGTGGTTCAAAGTGTGTAATATGAATTATTATTATTAATATTTCAAATACAACACAAATTAATACAATCATATAAACGAACAAATGCATACATCGCTTACATACATCGTGCCTTAATCATAAAGTGCTTTTAAAGAATGGATTTGTCTATTATATATTCTAATTATTGCATATGCATGGAATGAAAAGAGAGAGAGAGAGAGAGACCTTCATATAAAGAGAGAGAGAGGACAGGGGGAAGGGAATTAGAAAGGGTGACCCCAGGATAGTGGAGGTCACAAGAGGTTTTCCTGGTGAGTGGTCCTTTGGGGTCTCTTTAAGCTTTGAGTGACAGGCATCCATTGTGATGGCTGTGAACCATTGCACTTCTTATCACCAAACCAGGGATGGTCTGAAGAGATGGCCGCCTGCAATGCATCGAATAAGTATGGCTTTCCACCACAGCTGACCACAGAGTCCAGGAGGAAGGGGTTGAGCGGAGAGGAAGTGTGATTGTACTGAAACACAATGCACAGGTGCTTGATAACTGCTCTGAGAAGACACAGACAGCGGACGGCCTGACGTGGGGGTGGGGAAGAGTTTATGCAGGGACCAAGTCGGGTTTCCCAAAGGACGGCATTTTAATTTCTAATTCGTTAATCTCCTCTGTGCAGCCCCCCTGCTTTGTGGGAAATGAAGACCAGTATAAGATTCACCTGATTAGCTCGAGTCAAGGTCGCAAGGTATCAAATCAGAGATATAGCCTACTAAGGTGCCTCATTTTCAGTTTAGAGCGTGAACAGGCTAAATGTTCGACAAAAACATTCAAACCTAAAATCAACTGCATGAGGGAAGTGGTAGAATAAACATAATACTGTTTTAATGAAACCGTAAAAAAAAGCAGGAAGGTAACTTTATGATAGGTTTAGAGTTAGGCAGTGCTGGGCAAGAAACGTAGCTAGCTAAGCTACAAGCTACTCTTTAGATCTTTTTCATATTTGATATATAAATCAGTATAACAGTATATTTCAATTTGTTGTAATGCCTATTAATTGAACAGATAAAGTTAAACCATTTCCTTTCATCAAGTCAAACACTGTTAACAAGAGTACAGCATTAATCAGTGTGTGCGTGTGTGTGTTTGTTTGTGCGCACCCGATTCGGTTGAGTGTATGGATCATTTATTTTTTAACCACTCTGACGAAATCAAACTGCATAAATATAAAAATAAAAAAAAAGACTGTATCCAAATATACATATTTTCCTACCATAGACACAAAACTGTGAAAAGTCATTATTCATAGAACAGTAGGGAAGAAGTACCTGGAGGACCTGCTACTTCCTAGGGCATCCCGTGGAGACTTTACCATGAGGCCATGGATCTGTGAATGGCAGTGAAACACAACTGACACGGGTAGGTCACATGACAAAGACAAGACTTTCACACTATTCATTGCTTTCATACTACATTCATACACACATTAATACTAACAGACATTTTTAATGATTGCAAAGTACTCTACTATAATAAGAAGTATTTACTCAGAGAGTATATGCGATTTTGGACTCAACCAGACTTGATTCATAATAACAGCTTGACCAATTCATTGAAAACAGCAGATTCACAAGAGTTGTTCAATCCCAAATCTGACGCCTTTTTTTCTTAATCTTAGTTGACAGAATATTGTACAAACATTTTTTTTTTTTTGCCTAAATATTGTCGAAAAAAATGCAACATTGTAGTGTTTCACAACACTACCCAGCTACTTAAAATAAAAGCGTATACCAATGCATTAAGATATTCCTTTTTCATAATCTGATTTAGAATGATCAAATCTGTCTCTGAATCTGACTCTGAATGGACACATTACCAGCCATTAATTAAGATCAGTAAATAATTGAATATAAGTATTTTCACACCAAATATTAGAATTGGTGTTAACAGTAAATGGAAAGTTCCTATCGTTCTAGAAAAATGAAAGTGTGTTGCTCAATGCTTTTTGTGATGTATTGTTCCCAAGTTCACAGATTCTCTCTCTCTCTCTCTCTCTCTCTCTCTCACACACACACACACACACACACAGAATGTGGTTATATACTTACACCTTTGTGGGTGTACAAAAATTCCTATTTGGGATAGAAATCAAGACAATATTTCATATTCCCACTGCTGTCTGAGGGACTGTAGAGTATTATGATCTGTCTGCCTGGAGGCAGAGAAGTAGTCAGGGAAAATTGTGACAAAAGAGATGCTAAAACACAGAGAGCCTACTGTTTACAGTCGCTTTCCCCACACACACACAGAATGAGAGAGAAACAAACAAAACAAGAGAGACTAGGGAGACAGACAAAAGAATCAGCTCACGGAATGGTGGGAAATGTATTCTGCCAAAAACTTGAAGTATGGGAATAGTGATTTCTTATGTTCTGAAAGAAAGAAGCAGATATTATAATGCTGTGAGATGGGAAAGAGGCCCGCTTCACTTCAGTGGTCCTGCTACTGCTGGATTCAGTGTTTCATTATTCATCCACACTTTCTATGTAACTTCTCTGTTCTATCTCTTCCCAGACAATGCAACCTCCCATCACAAAAGCAATCTGATCAGCATCAGATCAAGAGTTAATCATTATTTCATAATTTTGGCTGATGGGAGAACCTGACGAGTGATCGGGTTCAGGCTTACAGATGACTCTGAGTTGATTGAACTGTTCTTCAATGGTCAATGTGCCGCTCTTAAGATAAATCCCGCCATTCCCTCAGCATCATTCCTCTCACATTCTCTAATTAGTTTTCATCGTGCTAGAAGAAGATGGATTATCACCTAATATCTCCTCTCTAAAATTACAATATAATTTAAACATGTCTCTGGCTCTGATAAAGAGAAAAAGTTAATATGAGACCAAGATGAAACTGTTTATTGGGCTGTCAGTATTTTGTCAATTGTTCTTACAATAATAATAATCAACAAAATGTACCCAATATATTGGGTGCATTTATTTTAGTTTAGTTTACTACATTACATTACAACATTAAAACCACATTGAAAGAATTAGGAGTGACCAGAGAGATATTGTGTATGAGCATCTGAAAACAAAATGTAAAGTTCTTTTTAATGGATATAATGAATGGGAACATGCAGAAAAACATGAACATGAAAAAACATAATATATGTTTAACTGGTTTTAAGATCAGTGTACTAATGAAGACTTGCACCTATCAAGCTCAGGCCCTGGCCATAGTATGGTTGGTAACACAGTGTCTGCTGCTCTGGGTCAGTGGGGGGCTTCATCTCTTCAGCAGTCTCAGTGGGGTCCTAAAGGGATTTGCCACTTTTTGGCACTGCAGACTTTTAGAAAAAATAAGCCTCCTGAAACACACACACACACACACACACATATATATATATATTTATTATTATTTATTTATTATATATGATTTGTATATGTTATTTTCTGTTAATATTATTTGTTTTAATAAGATTTATATATATATATATATATATATATATATATATCTATATATAAATCTATATATATATATCATCAGATAATTAAATAATTAAATACAAAAAAATACATATGTTTAGTTCACAGATTAGTTTTAAAAGTAAAAAAAAAAAAAAATTATAATGAATTTTCATAGTTTAAGATTGAAAATCTGGGACAAAGTTAAAACAATAGCCTATAAATAAAAGGCATTTAAGAAGAAGATGATAAAAATATATGGACCCACTTTATATTAAGTGGCCTTAACTACTATGTACTTACATTTTAATTAATAATTTAGTACAATGTACTTATTGTGTACATACATGTTTTTACATTGTACTTATATTTATAAAAAACTACATGTAATTACATCTGTATTTAATTTCTGTAATTACATTTATAATTACATTGTTGACCCATACTTTACACCTTAACCCACCCTTAAACTTAGCCATACCTCCAACCCTCTCCCTAACCTTACCCCTATCACACCTCAATAGCAGCAAAAGTGTTTTACAATACAATATGAACACAATAAGTACATTGTACTTATTTTTTTATGTAAGTACATAGTAGTTAAGGCCACCTTATATAAAGTGGGACCAAATATATAAATGATAAAACTATGATTAAATGTTTCCAAGACCCCCAACATTTCATATTTCTTTCTTTTTTTTTTTTTCTTTTTTTTTTCTTTTTTTTTTTGCTTTATATGTATATTTATTTAGATATTTTTTTCTGTTGAACTTTTTTAAAGGAGCACATCCAACAAATCTTTCACATTCATATTTATTGCTGCTACCATACAAAGGAATATAATGCTAAGTTTGATTCATAACGTTTTCCTTCTGAAATCTTCTGTGCACTAGACTCCTTCCTCAATTGTCAGTTTTTAGGGGAATATTTGTTTGCGCTGCCTGTGAGTGTAGAGGATGTGATATTTACCATATTTACACACAACAGCACTCATCTCTACTCGGGCCTCTGGGTGGCATTTAAACCCCTCAGTCCTTCAGTATTAAATCGTCTTCTGTCCTTCATGAAGGACCTGAGGGACAGACCCACCCTGGACCTCTCATTTCTCTGTCATTTTCCTCTTAATTACTTCTTATACATGCCTGTTTGTAATATCCACCTTGTTCCCTTTGCAGTTTGTTAAAAAAAGACCCTTGATTCAGTCTGTTATGCTATTAGGATTTCTTGCACCACATAAGACTACATAATACCATGATTATTTAACCAAATGTCTTAACCTAAAAGTCTTCTCTTCACATGATATTTTTCCAGATGCCTTCATAATAACTCATCCCTTTCGTAAGAGATCATTGCATGACTCATTAATCATGCTTAGGAAACAAAAGCCAGTTATTGTCATGAACAGTGTGGTCAGAATTGTTACAACAGAAGTCTGGACTCTGAAGGAAGCTTACATTTTTAAAGAGCAGTGAACATGTGAAGAGATGTGTGTGGTGTGAGGATTTTGGTTTTAAAGGTGCTGTTTGCAAAGGCTTGATAAAAACCCTTCAGCCAGCACGTTTGGAGCAAGTCAAAAGCTGGCAAGAGAAAACAGGCGGAATAAGTCTTTTAAATGTGTGTATTTGCAGGTTGCTATGGCAGCTCCAGCTCTTTTGTGCTCGTAATTTTATATAAAGGCACAGCCTAACAATTCTGGACTGAGGGGTAATCATTAACTGAATGAATGAACAAATTAATAAATGAACAAATAATGGCTAGGTTTTTGTTCAGATATATGCCGTGTGTATAATTAGACATAGGCCGTTTAATTAAAATATTGTATTATTATTGAATGTATTACAGTATTGTAATGCAAGGGTACTGTATGTGCTGGGAAAATTAATATAATTGTATTATTATTTATCATTTAGAAATTTGTTATAATTTATAATTTATAAAATAAAAACATTTAATTTCTCTTGGTATTATTTCTTTTGCATTAGTTTTGATATTTATTAGCCGCAATCATAGCAGAATCACAGTTTTCAGATACCAAAGATGTCAATCATAATTAATTTATTGCAAGTCTCTAGTGAAAAGAAAATTGTCAGTGCTAATAAATATTCTTTTATTCTCCATCATATTTAAAATTTCTTTCAAATCCCTTTGACAAGTACCACATAGATGATTCAGTGTGTGTGTGTGTGTGTGTGTGTGTGTGTGTGTACTCTTTAATTGGCCTTATGGGGGAGGTGATCTAGGACAGAGATCAGGTTAATGAGGATGTTAATATAAACGTAATGGACATTTCTCACAGGAAACAATGTCCTGTTGTTCTGAACATGAAAATTAAGGCTTTCTGGGATTGCAGACACATCAATTAGTGGATTTTTAAAACTGTACTTCGTCACACATAAAGACATGTCAGTCATTTTCAGCAGTTTGACAGGACCTTTCAGTGATTTAATATATGTTTATTCACAAATTCTGTATAATTTTCTTTTGTAAAATCTAAAAGGCATGCTGCATGTCTTTAAACATATAAAGTAACAAAAAAGAAATGAAAGCATAGAGCCATTAACAAGTGTGCTCAAGAGCTATTATCACAAGGATGAGAGATCTATTAGCAAGTGCTTGTTTGTGTAGATGCAGCTTTTTATTTGAAAATGAAGACTGCAGCAGTTTTAGATGGAAATGCATCAGACAGGGAAAGAGCGAGAACAAGAGAGAGAGAGAGAGAGAGAGAACCTGTTGTTTTTCATGCATGCTATTTATAATCAATTGTCATTCGAATCAGAATTGTAACAATGAATATTCATGGGATTACGTGGCAGCGTGGCTGTGTAAAACGATTCTTTGTGCTCGCAGCACTGCGGTCTTATTGTTGGACTTTTGGCCTTTCGCAGTGCACCATGTAAGGAAATGTGCTCTGTAACTGATAGTGAGTTAGCACTCTTTCCTCCTAATCAGCCCCCAGCTCACCTCTTATACCAGGATATAATCCTAAAAAGCCCACCCACAAATCCCCTCTATAAAACCTAATTAAATCATGCTAATGCCCATATTCCCTGGATATGACTGGCTTGGCAGATTTGAAACCAGCCAATTATGGGGTTAATCACACCCTTGGTAATAAAGTTTCCCCTCTCTCCTATACATTTGAAATGAAGCCAGAATCCTGAATTAGAGAGAAGAAGAGACAGAGAGAGAGAGAGAGAGAGAGAGAGAGAGAGAGAGAGAGAGAGAGAGAGAGAGAGAGAGAGAAGCGATATTACATGGTCTGATTTGTACATTCACATAACCACCATTGCTACTGAGATTGTCACAACACCCCAAGATTTTTCAAAGGTTGATAGGTAAATGAATACATCCCCCTTATCATTCCTGAATTTGAATTTAGACCCATGGTTGAATGTGTCCAAAATGTTACATTTGCAGCATTTGACAGAAGTAAAGAGACAAAACTGTCTTGATTGGAAATCATGGGTTCAGGCCTCAAATGATTGCTGCATCAAAGCATTTCTAATACTATGTATTTATTCTTATTGTAACATAGATATTCCGACAGATGCCTATCCAAATTTTGGGAAGGATGATTTTTTTCTTCATATCTCTGTCCTTTGAGTGATTAGAGCATGTATGACAAGTACAATGGCTGTTACCCTCCTCATCACACACACACACACGACAGATCCCCTCACAGAATGTGACAGATTGATCTCTTCTTATGATCTAAAGATGTCACTTACAACCTTAAAAAAAAAAAAACAAGAAAAGTGACAGATGTTAATATATATTTGTTTTCTCTGAAATATAAGATCTGTTTTTCAGAACAGACTCTGAAAGACATGAAAGTCTGGTTCCTGCAGATGTGAGCTGATCGGATGTGATACTCTCAGCTTGAAGTCTTGGTTTAGGAGTCTGGGACAACAGTGAGAGAGAGACAAGTAGAATGGTGAGGGGGTTCTCTTCTTAATTGCAGACCCTAATGAGAGCTAATTCATTAATTCATTCTGACCAAATCAATTAAGTAGTGGGTTAAGTAGGGGTGGTTTTTCTCAAAGCTATTCCCTGTGTAAAGGGAAACAAACACAAACAGGAGAATGAGCCGGATGCTTATTATTGTGCATGCATCATATCACCAGACCCTGCATTCCCTGCTGACTGTGGCTAATTCTAATTAAGACTAATGAAAGTCTCATTTATGAGAAAGCCTGAGACAGGTATGCAAACATTCAGGGTGGCTATGGCTCGCATGATAATGACCTCAGAACCACTTGTTAATTTAAGACCTGCCTCCTTAGCAATTAAGGCTCCCTGACACACCACAATTCTGTGTGTGCGTGTGTCTGGGTGACTAGATTATGCCTGAGATCTTTATTCTGTTCCCCAGTCAAACACCTAAAATCCTAATGATCCAACTGAGAAACAAACTATATTTGAAATTTGATCTCTCTCTCTCTCTCTCTCTCACACACACACACACACACACACACACACACACACACACTTAATAATAATCTTATAATGCCATATGTAGATAAGAACCACTCTTTGTGCATTAAGAAAATAAATATATCCATAATACAATAGAAAAATGAGATATTGTTGCAAGTATTTTTGCACGGTGTTTGTTTTACGTCATGTAATTGTGCAGCCCGTGTATGGCAGGCCATTTTAACATTTAAAACTTTGTTTTGACTATCCATAAATATAATTTCGGATAGTCACATTTGTAATTCTAGATATCTATATTGCAATTATGACTCGTCGTAATTGGAATTAAGATATCTACAAAGTGATTATGACTAGTCATAATATGCATTGAAGATATCTACAATGCTATTACGACTAGTCATAATCTTACATTGAAAAATATTTTCGGATATCTTCAATTGAGTTTTGACTAGTCGCAATTCCAATTCAAGATATCTTTAAATATGATTTGCCTACTAAAAACTGTAATTAAAGATATCTCAAATTACAATTGCATCGAGGTACTCTCATGAATGCGCGTCATTATTTTTGTTTTCTTTGCATACAAAAAAATATTCTTGTAGCTTTGTAACATTACTGTTGAACTACTGATTAAACATGGACTGGTTTAATGATGTCCTTACTACCTTTCTGGGCCTTGAATGTGTGAGTTACATTGTTGTCTATGCAGGGTCAGAAAGCTCTCGGATTTCATCAGAAATATCTTAATTTTTGTTCCAAAGATGAACTAAGGTCGGGGTTTGGAACAACATGACGGTTAATAGCAGTAATTAATAATTAATACATTTTTAGGTGAACTATTTCTTTAAGTCACTTTTGCCAGCCTACCTGATATCCTTGTTGATTCAAAAGAGCACATTTTAATAGAAAATCTGCCTTCAAATGCCTTACCCATGTTCCTGAAATTATAACTAAATAAATAATCAATAAAAAATACTACAGTAATCAAATAAATAGTTTGTTGTACTGCAGCCATTATATATATTTATGATTTATTTTTAAATGCATACCATAAATGAGGAAATGATGGACTTTAGAAGTTATTACTTTTATCACATGCTTGTTTTGTCATCATTTCCTCTTTATTTTGTACACAGGTGGTTTGTCAGTGGCTTTGCACAGGTGTTGTTTTCAGACCCAAGTGAATTGCATTAATATCAGAGCAGCTGGTGATATAAAAGACCTTCTCATTTATAAGTTGTAGTCTGATATCAGCTCCCTCAAGTCTCTGAATATCTCATCTGTTCTTGTAATAAAACACACACACACAGATATACATCTCCTAAAGGCCTTTACTGTATGTAGTTTCACAGTCTTATGATTATTATAATCACACGTATGATTATGAGTATCTTCTCAGTGTGGTCATATTCTTTAGTGAACTCCTCTCTTCTTATTTCTTATCCTGCAGGTTTCATTACAACCTGTTCTTATCCTCTCACAACCTTGCCACAACACAGGGCACCGGGTCGCATGTCAGTCAGATTTGTACCAGATTATTTTCCACAATTAATGGCTGTTTGGGCTGTAGGGGTCAGCGAAAGTAGACAACCCCCACAAAGCTATGGCAAACACTGAAAATTAGGAGCAGAGGACTTTAACGCTGTCATTCATATCTCCAGATGACCTTTAGTGAGGCTTCGTTTCTTCTCCTCTATTTGCAGGAACTGGAGGAAAAGGTCTAATTGGTTTTCATCCCCTTTTTTAAGATTGGAGAGTGCTGTCAGCAGGGTCAGGCAGTGTCATCGTAGGTAGACAACATGCAGGACTTTTCTCATTGTCATTGAGTGGTGATGATGATGACCAATATACCTGTGTCCCGTCCTGGAATTACTAAACTGGGAACAAAGTCTATTCAAGGCTATTATTTACATATTAACATGATGGGGTTTAAGGGCCTAGACAAAGTTAATCAGGTTCATGTCAATTAGGTTTTTAAAAGGTTACAAAGGTTTGAAAACATATTAAAAGAAGAGATGAAAGATGTTTTTCTTATGATGTTTATATGAATGTGTGTTTAATCTGTATGTATACTACCAGACATAAGTGTATATATAATTAATCACTAATTAATAAATTTTTAACGTTTATTGATAAAGCATCTTATACTTATCAAGGCTGCATTTAAAAAAAATATTATTATAAATTACAGTAAAAAATATAGTGTAAATATTTTTACAATTTAAATGAACTCTTTTATATTGGAAAATACTCTAAAATATTTATCCTATTATATCTGATGGCAAAGCAGAATTTTCAGTATAGCCATTAATAAAAATAAAAATAAACTTCTACAAGGATGCATCAAACTGCTCAAAAGCAAAAGTGACAGTAGAGACATTTGCAATGTTACAAATGATTTCATGTTCAATTAAGTGATCAGATCCTTTGAACTTTCTAATCACAAAATCCTGAAAAAATATACATATTTATAAAAATATTAAACAGCAAAAACTAATTTTTTTTATTGATGTCATGAAGAACCATTATATATAACTGAGCAACAAAATAACTGATTATTATATATAAAATGAACATATTAGAATGATTCTGAAGGATCATGTGACACTAAAGACTGGAGTAATTATGCTGCAAATTGAGCTTTGACATCACATGAATCAATGACATTTTAGTATATTTAAAAAAATCAAGAAGCATTTAAAAAAATCACAATTATTCAGTGTATTAGTAAAAGACTGACATTTGTGTTTGTGGTGTATGTGCATATCAGTGCATTGGAGTAAGGTATATATATGTGTGTGTGTGTGTGTGTGTCAGCAGCACTGTATGCAGTGTGGGGGTGTTGCAGACAGAGAGGTGTGCCTGGCTATTGGGATTGTTGACAATTGACCTTTAGTGCAGTCAGTGTGCTTTCAGCTGCATACTGAGAAATGGCATGACGGCACACTGTCTCTGCTCAGGATGCCAAAGCCTCTGTGATCGTGTGTGTGTGTGTGTGTGTGTGTGAGAGAGAGAGAGAGAGAGAGAGAGAGTGTGTGTGTGTGTGTGTGTGTGAGAGAGAGAGAGAGAGAGAGAGGCTGGGTCAGGAAAAGATTGGGTAACCAAAGAATATGTTATTTCAGAAATCAAAAGTGTTTAAACAGTTTCATTAATACTTTAAATTGCATAAAATAACTTCAAATCATACTCATACAAAATGGAAGGTGCATTGAGAATTGGCAGAATTTCCAGAAGCTCTCAGAACGCACCACACCGGGTTTGATGTCAATGATGACAAATCATTGCTTCTTGCATTTTAACATAAATTGATTTGTTTTTTATATTAATTACTATTTTTAAGCAAAAAAATGAAATTTAAGAGCAATGGCTGGAGATTACACATGATTTATATTTCAGTCTGTTCAAATACAAAGCTATTATAGAGCATTTAAAGACTTTGTTAGTCATATGGACTACATTTATTGTGCCATTGTGGTGCTTGACACTACATACTTTTTTGTTTTGTTTTATGAAAAAGATCAGTTTAAAGCCATCCTGCACAATACCCTCCTTTTGTAATATAAAAGTTCAAACACAATGTGAGAGTGAATGGATTATTTTAATTTATTGAATTTAATTAAAGTCTAAACAAATTTTAATGTTTGGAAGACGTCGCTTACTCTTACCAAGGCTGCATTTACTTGAGCAAAAATAGTGATATTGTAAAGGATTATTTTTTAAGTTATATATTTCAAGCATATCTTTTAAAATGTAATTCATGGAAAGCCCAGCAGCCATTACTGAAGTTTTTAATGTCACATGATCCTTCAGAAATCATTTTAATATGCTGATTTGGTCCTTAGGAAACACTTCATTATTATCAGTGTAAAACAGGGATACTTTTTTTCAGGATCAAAAGAACAGCATTTATTTGAAACATAACTTTTGCAGAATTATAAATGTCTTTATTACTTTCTTTTTAGCAATTTAATGTCCTTGCCATTTCAGTGCAACACCTAACATATGAAATATTATTTTCCTCACTATTCTAAAAAAAAGTTACCGTAGGGTAAATCAATAGTATTCCAAATTTGTATTTACATATTAATAATATGAATGTTCTATTCTGTTAAATACAGTATATGAAACATCTTTAATTGACCCAATCAGAAATGTCACTGTTAGTTTGTCAACATAATATTTTCTCTCTGTTTATTGGATATATAATATAAAACTGTATTTACATTGTAATGGATGAATCTTTTCTCTCTCTCCGTCCAGTGTCACATATACGTGGGTCTGAAGACTGTCTGACTCATCAGCCTCAAACCAATAGAGACACATATCTATTCACACTGCAACAAAAACACCACAGAGATCTTGCATTGATAGCAGAGCAACACAAAGATATCTCTAGCAAAATCTTGGAAAGACTGGCAAATTCCTCCACATCCCACAACACTTTGTTTCATTGCTGTGCATCACCTCGTTGGCATGCCGACACAGGGAATCCTCCAGTCACTGCCAGTAACACAGCTCCTCCACAGACACACTGTCAGTAAAATAGAGGACACATGGAACCGACAGCTTCTGGGCTTAAAATCAACATGTGGACACTGCAATTCCAGTGTTTGGGACAGCTTCTCTAAATGTCCATGAATCTATCAAGTATCATTATCATATTGTTGGTAAAAACGTAATTCAATTTTTACTTAAAAAAATATAGATATTTTATGTAAAAAACAAAAAAACCCAAAAAACAGCTTTACAGGGTTAAACAGGGAAAAAGGTGCTGTTAATGCAAGAGGACAATAGAAAACAGTCAGTTTATCAGTTAAAAGTTCAGTTCTCTTCCAGTACTGTCTGTGCAGTCAAGTCAACAATGTTGCCAGAAATTGTGTCGTCAAAACAAAATTCCATCTGTGACAGAAATGGAAAAAAAAGAGAAGAAAATCCTTGGGAGAAACCAGGCTCAGTTGGGGGGGGGGCAGCTCTCCTCTATGAGTTTGTTTCTTCATCGGAACAGATTTGGAGAAACTTAGCATTACATGACTTGCTCGCCAAATGGTCAATGGCAGTGAATGGGTGCCATCAGAATGAGAGTCCAAACGGCTTATAAAAACATCACAGTAATCCAATCCACAACTCCAGTCCATCTTGTGAAGTGAATAGCTGCATGTTTGTAAAAACTTAACTTCAAACCATGGCTTCCGCTAAAATATGAGTCCTCTATCCAAAATATTGCTTTCTCCAAGGAAAAAGTTGTCTCGCCTGAATCAGGAGAAAAATATGCACAGAACAAGCACTGTTTATAAGCAAAAAAAAAAAAAAAAAAAAGTCCAAAATTGGTCCTGAACAAATGTGACCCTGGTGCACAAAACCAGTGTTAAGTTGCTGGCAATAGCCAAAAATACATTGAATGGGTCAGAATCATAGATTTATATTTATAGATTTTATGCCAAAAATCATTAGGATATTAAATGAAGATCATGTTCCATTAGGATATTTTGTACATTTACTACTGTAAATATAGTAAAACTTAGTTTTTGATTAGTAATATTCATTGCTAAGAACTTCACTTGGACAACTTTAAAGCTGATTTTCTCAGTATTATAATTTTTGTACACCCTCAGATTCCAGATTTTCAAACAGTTGTATCTCGACCAAATATTGCCCTACCCTAATAAACCATACAATGGAAAGCTTATTATTTCAGCTTTCAGATTATGTAAAAAAAATGGACCCTTATGACTTGTTTTGTGGTCCAGGGTCACAAATGTCAATGTATTTTGATGAGAGAGGACAACAGGAGATGGACTTCTTTACTAAAGGAAGTGTTATTGTGGATTATGGACTCTTTCACAGCAGAAGATCCATTGGTGAGCAAGTGATGTAATGCAAAATTTCTCAAAATCTTTTGGATGGCCTGAAGTTAAGTCCTTTTTCAGCAGATATTAATATTTGAACTATTCCATTAATGTTATTGTATTATGAAGCTTCAGCCTTTAGTTTAACTGTGGCCCACCTATAACCTTAAAGGGATAGTGCAGCCAAAAATTTTAATTCTGTCATCAATTACTCACCCACATGCTGTTCCAAACCTGCACGCACAAGAGAAGATATTTTGAAGAATGTCGGGAGGGGACATCACAAGCTTCAACTAGCACAAAAGTTATGTGAGAATAACAATGACAGTCACTCACAAAATAAAGGCACGTCCAAACAATGCAGATTGCAACCAGACATATTTAATTACAGAATTGTGTTTCTCAGGCTTTGATTTTTTATACATTTTTATCATAAAATAAGATTATTTTTTTTCCAATTAGGATCAAGCTGAATTACATCCCGTCAGGAAAAACATTAAATTAGTTGAACTGCTTCGTTTCTCCATCTTTTTCAAACCTGTCAATCAACACTGATCCTCCAAGATCTATGACAATCTCTATGGTCTTTTTTAGCGTAGAAAAACCCAAATATATCATGATATCCCTAACAAGGTCATTGCATGATAATAACAAACCAAAACAGATTATGAATTCTGAGCAATCTCATTGTACAAAACACATTTCTCTTAAACCATCATGGTTTAAGTATCCTTAAAGTTAAACCACAAAAATAAGTAGTCAAGTAAAAGATTACACTCTTTTAGTGTGTCTAACTGTGCGTTTCGACATGCAAAGTTAATTAAGTGTCTTTTTAAAGTTAAAGTTCCCCCAAAAATTTAAACTGTAGAACATAAAAGAAGACATTTAAAGACATGTTTCACTGCTTCTTTTCAGTTTTCCATATGATGGAAGTCAATGGTAACTAAAACTAGTTTGATTGCCACCATTCTTTAAAATATCTTCTTTTACGATCTGTAAGTCATAGAAAGTTTGGAACTACATGAGGGTTAGTAAATGACAGAATTGTAATTTTGGGGTGAACTATCCCTTTAAGAAGCAAGGCACATTAAGTACATTCCCTGCTGTGCTCTACATAAAAATGTACAGTTATAATATTCCCTTATTATTTCATGACAAATGAATAATCAATTACTTTTACAGGCAAGACTGTATAGGAAACATATTAAAGTGGAGTTCCAATTGTTCATGAATTTGAATAAGGTATAAAATGTTCAACATTCAAACAAGAGCCCTTACATTTCATTATAATATAACTGATCTGTAAACAGTAAAACAACTGTATACTTAATCACATCACATTAATTAAAAACAAGAGAGTATGAGGGAAATTATAGATTTTGTATACATTTGAAATTATTAAGATACAACAACAACACAAAAACACATTAAAGTAGTTCAGAACAGTTACAATGAAGCAGTATGCAGTGCAGTATAAATCTGTGAAATTCATATATAGTGCATTATTTATCTCAGAAGACACCAGGAGCCCTTAAATCTCACCTCATTGTATTCAGCAGCAAATAATCTACATTAAAAAAAATGGCACAACACAAAGCTCACTGGATAAAGCTGCTCAGAGAATCAATATATTCGTGCTTACCAGGTCACATGGCACTGCATGCATTAGATAAACAATAAAGATTCTAGAATAGTATGCTTTGAAATATTTATAAAGAATATACTCTGCTCTAATATCTTTTTTAATTGAAATAAATGTAAATAAGCATGCTAAAGCAAAACAAAAACAAAGATTGTAGTCAAAGGCAGCCAGCTGGAGAGGATGTGCTTGTGATCTGACCAGCGTGGGCACAGCACTTTTTGCTGTTTATCCAACTTTGTGGTGAGAGCTGTTGTCTGGTGAATGTTCTGGTTTGTAGTTGGGATTCAAACGCCGCCTCCACTGCGGTCAACTGAGACAGGTCCTCTCAGATCCAAGCCCTCCTCGGCCGTCTTCATCAAGATAGCCAGACGACTGTCAGAGATTTGGCCTCTCTGGACCGCACACATGAGCTGAACCAATCAGAGAGCAAAACAAATGCATAATCACTACCTAGCATAATAGTTACAGCCACATTATAACTATTAAGCTTTATGCACACCAAGGATGAATTTATTTGTTCAAAAATATAATAAAAAACATTAATATTGTGAAATATAGCAATAAAAAGTTTTTGTATTTTAATATATTTTAAAATACAATTTATTTCTATGGTGGTAAAGCTGAATTTCCATTAGCCATTAGGCCTACTACAGTCTTTAGTGTCACATGGTCCTTCAGAAATCATTCTAAAAGGCTGATTTGATCGTATGCATCATATGCATTCTTTGACGAACAGAAAGGTCAAAAGAACAGTGTTCTGTCACTTTTGATCAATTTTCTTTTTTCAGAAAACTAAAAATGGCCCCAAACTTTTTCATCAAATGTAATCTTGATCCACTACTTTGCTGATCTCACATGACTGGAACTAGCTGTCCAAAGACAGTACCAATATGGCCTCGAGTGAGCTGACCTGACTTCAGCGGACTTTGGTTAAAGCCTGGGCTAGCTATTTAAAGGTGGTTTAAAATGTATATGGTAATCTAGGTTCAGTCTGACATTTCAGAGCGATTAATCACTGTGAACCAGTCGGCTTGTGACAAAACATGGATGTAGTGACATGAAGATAACAAGCACTTTTAATTTTGAGGTTTTCCCACCTACAATTACAAATCTGACATGAAACCAGAGCGACAACCAAGACAGCCTGTAGTCTATAAAAAGCTATTTTTTACAGCTTCTAAGGGTTCATACTATACCTGTAAGAACTCATCCAGTTCCACCTGTCCGTTTTTGTTGAGGTCCACCTCGTTGAGGATCTCATGGAGGGCATTCTCATCTATATGAATGCTGAGTTTCTGAAAAAACACAAATCAGCGACAGAATCAGTATCTAATAGACATTAGACTGAGGCTTAACAAAAATGTTAAGGACTGCATATAAATCAAAGATAATGAAAGCTGAGGGAATGACAGCTAATAAGCAATTCACAAGGGGAATTATTTAAATCTTATTCTTTGGTAATAAATACAAACACATACTTCAATCTTGTGAAACTGCTGCTATCTGTTCTGCACATCACTCACATTGAAAACAAATTGTGGTCAAGCATATTTTTAGCACCCCAGAATGCGCTTTCACCTACACATTTGTATTTTTGTTTTTATATTTAAAACCATTTGGTAACCAAACAGTTAACAGTAGCCACTGACTTCCATAGCATTCCCTTTACCATAGACATTCTTCAAAATATCTTCTTTTGGGATCAGCGGAAGACAGAAACTCATACAGGTTTGGAACAACATGAGGGTGAGTGCACAATGACAGTATTTTCATTTTTGGGTAAACTGTCTCTTTTAAGTACAAGGTCATCTTGCAGTCTTGCACCTTGTGACAATCCAAAAGTAATGAAAATGAATTCAAATGAAGTGACATAAAAAGAGAAAATCCCCTAATCTCTTCAACTTCACCTAACCCGATGAACTACGTGTAAAACATTTTACATGATGTTAGTTCAAGAAATCTTCACTAACATTATGGACTCCAGGGGAAAACAATAGGGTTGTAATGGCTGCTTAGAACAAATAGTAATAGTATATTTTTGCAATCTAAAATATTAAGAAAGTTCAGTTGTAATTGTAAGAGACTGTAACTGTATGAGATTATACCTCACCTCTAGGACTTGCTGGACATCCACTGTTGTGATAAAGCCTTTACTCTCCTTATCAAATTTGTAAAAGCGCTTCTTATACCTGTCAATCATAATAATGACAATATTAAAAGAGTCAGAGATACAGGATCTTGTTTACACTCACACACTCATCCTGTACCTCGCTATCTCTTGGGCTGTGAGGGAGATCTCTGTTGTCTTGCTGAGCTGCTCAGAGCGAGCTTTATAACCCATCTCCAGGTGCAGGAACTTCTTTGCTGCCTCCAACTCTTCCTACACACACACACAACACACACACACAACACACACACACACACAACACACACACAACACACACACACACACACACACACACACACACACACACACACACACACACAGACTGAATAACTTTCCAAAGGTTAGAAACAAGTGAATAAAATGAATCTTTGATCAAAAAATTTTTTTCTGATCATAACAGCAGCACATTTCAGCAAAGGTGATTTTGTAAACCTATTACAGTATAATGCATGCTTTGCATTTACATAAAAGTCTACATGGCACAGAAATAAGTTAATAAATAGATAAATACTGGTCAGATAGATGGTGAAATATGGTCAAATAAAGAAAAATTACAGGTATTTTATCCTAAAGAAAAAACCTTTATTTTTTTCTAACTATTCTCAACAGGCTGCCACATATATTCACGTTAAACTGCAAAACGAAAAAGAAAAAAAATTATGTTTTTCATTTTGTTGAAGGCATTTACATGTCATTAAGCAATAAATAAATAAATAAAACAATCTAATTGTAAGAGTCAGATAGAAGATGAAATACGGTCATATAAAAGTAAATTACAGGATTTCTTTCCTGAATAGCCGACCCTTTAAAAAAACTAAATTCAATTTTTTTCTGTGTTCTACTCAAAAATCGGCCTAATGTCTCATAAGTCTAAAAAAAAAAAAAAAAAAGTACACAAAAAAAGGGTTTGCGTTAAGTTGTTGTATCATTACATGTCTGAAGAAGGTATTTACATAGAAGTCTTAAAGGTACAGCAATAAAAAACATTATTTGATTCATTAATTAATTAATTAATTAAAATAAACTACATTCAAGAGGTCAGACAGAATGTGAAATAGAGTCATATAAAAATACATTGTTTTTTTTTCTCAGGGGGATATATATGCTAAAAATCTAATTAAAACTAAAAAAAAATAAAAATAATGTAAATAAAACAAAGATTACTGGAGCATGTTTTATTAGAAAATACCAGTAAAGGCTACAAGTTAATGCTGATATATATATATATATATATATATATATATATATATATATATATATATATATATATATATATATATATATATATATATATATATATATTAGTGCTGTCAAAATTAGCGCGTTAACGCATTCGATTAATTTGAAATATTTAACGCGTTAAAAAAAAATAACGCAATTAACGCGGTTGCAGTTTTTTTTATTTCCAGTTGTGGCCTATGTGTGTTCAACGTGCAAAGAAATATGGATAAGACCAAGGAAGGACTTTTAGACGGAAAGTTTCAGTATAAAACTCTGCCGGATTACTCTTCAGTCTGCCACAAGAAACATTACTCTTCATTCAGTCTGCCACAAGAAACAGCAACATTAAAATCATGAACTCAAATGTCATTGTTTAAAAAAAAAAAAAACAATGACTGTAACAGTGCGTAAATCAGACCTTTCTGTAACGCTAACGTTAATAAGCTTAAACGAAAATAAAGAAATAATTGTGTAGCGGAGTATTTTTTGTACACAGTGCCGCGAACTGTCAATCACTCCTGTACGCGTGCATCACTGTCCTCCTCAGCTGCAGCAACTTGCGCTCTCTCTCTTCATCAAGCTTTAAAACAAAAAGGGGACAAAAAGATCATATTGTCTTTGTGCATAGGCTATAGATTAATTAGATAAATGAATATCTAAATTTGTGCCTTGCCGTCTACGGTATTTTTTTTAGAACAGTTAGACAGTTAGACAGTTTTTAATGTTTATCAGACAATAAATACTCAAGATTTTGCTTTAGTATAACTCACAACGAATTTCACACACCTTCTCCGGCCACGTTGAGTTGTTGACACTTAACAGTGGGAAAAGCGACACATGCGCTATTCACTTGTATAACTTAAGGGTGAATGGGTAATGTAGTTTCTGCTCTGGGTGGGATGAATTAGGAAGCTTGCATTGTGAAGGGCGCTCTGAAAATCGGCAAAAAGATTAAAACCTCTATTAAAACAGATGTCCAAATGAGCGTAGCGGTACGCTACAAGCACGTTCTGGGCGCACGGAGAGGTGGCGGTACGCTCAAGAGCTATATTTGGAAGTGGCGGTACTGAGTACTGGTGCGTACCGGCCC
Organism: Carassius auratus; assembly: GCF_003368295.1. Lineage (NCBI taxonomy): Eukaryota > Metazoa > Chordata > Actinopteri > Cypriniformes > Cyprinidae > Carassius > Carassius auratus. Next base: position 21,058,412 of record NC_039273.1, on the reverse strand, counting down.
ACTTAAAGCACTGGCAATGACTATACTTTGGAATTTTTTTGCAGTCCACTTAGAATTCAACATGGAAATCATTTTAGTTTTTTATTGGCATTGATTGTTTTGAAATTCAAATGGTACTTACATGCCTGTGTTTTTATTTCTGTAATAAATATGGCTTTCAAGCCAACAGTTAATTTGGAGGATATTGATGGTTTATTGCAGGTATGTTGTTTACATGAGAAAATCTGTGTTACAAGTTAAACAAAAATTCCAATAAACAATCATATTTTGAATTTAAATAGTTTCTTTGTCTTGAGTTTACATTAATTATTTACATTTTACATTTACATATCCAAAAAGTTTCAGTCTTTTAATTGCGATTAATCACGATTAATCGCGATTAATTTTAAAAAATTGTGCGATTAATTAGTTAATTTTTTTTAATCGATTGACAGCACTAATATATATATATATATCGTTATGCGCATCTCGTCAGTAAAGCCGGTTCTCTAATCAGCGGTTAATTCCATCAGGTGCCTGATTTCACATAGAGCAGCTGTTACTACACAGAGCCGTTGTTAACTGAGAAGATGCGCAAATCCACCTCATTTTCAGCGTTTATTGGCGCATCTTCTCAGTTAACAACGGCTCTGTGTAGCAACAGCTGCTCTTTGTGAAATCACGCACCTGATGGAATTAACCGCTGAATAGAGAACCGGCTTTACTGACGAGATGCACATTAACGATCGGCCGATCGTGATCGGAGCACCCCTAATATATATATAAAAAGGATAAAGGATTCAAATTCAGCCAAAGTTCAAAAGGTGTTTCATGCACAGGATGAGAATTCTGTCTTGCCTTGCAGAGAGCTGTGATATACCTGCACTGGATCAAGGTTCCCAGCAGAGCATTGTGTCTGTGTGTGGTGGGTGTGGTGGACCTGCATTGTGAGCAGATCTGAGTTCTGGACTCATGGGAACTGAACAGTTTCAAAGCTGCACAGTGATCTGTGCTATTATTAGTGCCTCTGTTTATCAGACAGGAAACCAACAACCATCGTGCAAAAGCTGGATTAGCTCTATCACCCCTTCACAAATGCACTATACACATACTTTCAAACACTTGTGCGTGTACAGACGTAATAGCCATAGTCATTAAGAGGTGTTGTGCCGGGCGTTCATTGCACAATTGAATTGTGATCTTATCCTGAAGTGGAGACTCCTTGTTAAAAAAAAAACTATTTAAGGGTCACACTAACAATAGCTGAAGCCTATTATTAGCTGTTAACCTGGCTGAGACCTTTAGCTTTAGATCAGTGTCAAAAAAATAAAAACAGCTGTGTTCAGGGCAAGGGGAGCAGGTTTGCACAACTAATAAATTCAATAAATCAAGTATTGCCAACAAAATGTTTGGTTAGATTTGAATTCATATGCATGCTAAAATGTGAATTTAAAGTGAATTCTGCTTTCAATTTAATTAAATAAATCACAGACACACACAACACTGTAAGTCTGTATTCTAAAGAAATATATTATGTGATAAATGACATACGTTCTTTTTTTGCTCAGTCCACTGAAGTTCTTTGCCCATGATCTCAACGATCCGCGGCAGAGCCTCGTCCGCAGCCTGGACGTTCAGAAAGCCCAGCCGAGTTCGGCGAGCAATCACATCGATGGCTGTACACGCATACTCCTTTATAGCATACTGCACCTAAATCCAGACAGAAAATGTCACTTTCATTTTAATTTAACATTAACATTTTATAAAAACCGTTTTGAAACAACCCGACATCCTTGTATTTTTAGGCTGACTGAATGACCTGGAATATTTTCAAACATCAAGATTAGCATTCAACCCAACAGTGAATCTTACTTATTGTAAATGCTGACAGAGTTATAGCATTTGACCCTTAGCTAAGCTCCACCTTTCAAGAAACAATATGATTTTCAGTAAAATGCGCTCATGGACTGTAATGAAGTCTAACATTGTAAAGAGTCTATTCTAAGTACTAGCTTACTAACTAAAAACTTTGGAGACTTAACTTCAGAATCAGAATGGAGTCGACTGTCAAGCTTAATTTGAAAGCGATCGGAACAGATAATATTGGTGTAAATGAACAGAACTGTTTCACAATGCATTCACTATGTGTGCGTGAACTGTGTAGTGTTACTCTTACTTTCATCTCTACAACCAACTGAATCAAATATTAAATAAAACAACAAAGAATTTACTTTTCTATATAAATTCAAATATTTGGTATTGGGTGAAATATTCTGTAAACCATGTGTCAGTATAAGTGACCTGGGAATGACGGTTTACCATATTTCTGTACAATTTAGGCAAAATTACACTGAAACCATCCAAGCACCTCCATAGGCGTTCCTCGAGTCATGTTGGATTTAAAGGGGTCATATGATGCTTTTTTAAAATGTCATTATTTTGTGTATTTGGTGTAATAGAATATGTTGACATGTTTTAATGTTCAAGAAACACATTATTTCTAAAATACTGTACATTATTGTAGGTCTTCTATGCCCCGCCTCTCTCAAACGTGTCGTCTTCCATAAAGAAAGTCCCTCTTTCTGACAAGTGCGGTCTGCTCTGATTGGCCAATGGACCCAGTGATTTGTGACTGGTCGAACACTCCAAGAACTCATTGGAAATGTAATCCCCCTTTCCATAACCGCGAGTTTCATCTTTCAAAATAAATGTAAAGATTTACCAAGCCCAAAAGAGGAACAGAGCGGTGTGACAGACACAGTGATGAAACTCGTATGTGTTTGCAATGCACAAGCCACAGACGGTTAAGACAGCTGACTCCCCTCTCTCTTTCTCTCACACACACGCACATGCGCACACACATACATCGAAGCGCAAAACTCTGCATTTGAACAGTCAGTAGCAAATACTTAAACTAATATCATACTTACAGTATCTGATTCAGAAGCACCAGAATGTCATAGCAATGTCAGAATTACCTCCTCTCATAGGTTCACGAAACAGTCGTCCATAAAATGCATTACCTAAAGATTCCTAAATGCATCTTCTTTCGGAAGGCCAAATAAATAAAGTGCTTTTGACTTCACCTAGAAGCACACAGCATCTCCCTGACATGGCTGCTTCAACACTAACTGAGGTTACTGAAACCACGCCTTCTTTCTTTGCGTGAATTTTTTTGGCAGCATTAAGCAAATATTTCCACATAGTGACGTAGACATGTGGGGGCATGTTTGAATGAGCCGTTTTAGGGGGGCGTGGCAGAGTTTTGACTTTGATAAAGAATATCTCTTTGGATTTGAGACTTTAGTCTTTGCAACTTTACAGATCTTCTTCATGCACCAAGAGTTTGTAACACTCCAAAGAGAGAGAAAAAATTTAAATCGCATCATATGTCCCCTTTAAGATCATATTTAGGAGTTTAGCGCATATAAACGCCACCACAGTGTCACCCTGAGTTTCTGAGTTCACAAAGTGTCAGATAAAACAAATGGTGGACACAATTTATACTTGCGTTTGTATAGTAGTTGACAGAAATTGTGTAAAAATTTACACATTTTATTGTTTAAAATAAAATTAGCTATGTTGCTTGTACAAAATCCGACAGTATTATAGATTTTTGATAATATATATTTCAATCCCATTTACACCAATAGATTTACAATATATTTTTCATAATTTTGTTAAAGCAGTTTAAAAAAAAAAAGATTTGCTGTATTTTTGTAGAAAAGGTGCATCTCTATCGTTCTCCATCCAAAGTGATTTGAACTGAAACTGAAATGAAAATGTCTGAAACCGAAGCTGTCTGTGCTGTCTGTTTCCCTCCTTTGCACCACGGCCACTTTTTTATCATTTTTTTTTAACTGTGGTGAGAACTAACCAGTGCTAAAACAGGGGTTTTGTGAAGCTTTAAAGGCTGGGCTTAGCAAATAGTCAACAGCAGGTTAATTGTCATTATTATAATTTCAGAGTACTTACCTCACTCTCTATGTAGGGAAACTCAGACACAAGGCGTTTACCCACTATAGGCCATCTCTTGCCCGTCACCTTAGCCATTTTGGCCACTTCAAATGATCTTCCTCCATAGGTGGCTGCCAGGTGCTGAGCAACCTGTGGGTTCACAAAATATAAATGTTATTCCTTATGGCTGTAACCATTATTAAAAGGAACACGGCACTATATTTGAAAATAGACTAATTTTCCTACTACCCTAGAGTTAAACAGTTGAGTTTTACCATTTTCGAATCCATTCAGCCGATCTCCGGGTCTGGTGGTAGCACTTTTAGCTTAGCTTAGCATAGATCATTGAATCTGATTAGAACATTAGAGTTTCAATATTTTTCCTATTCAAAACTTGACTCTTCTGTAGTTACAGGAGGCAAAGAGTTATTACGCAGTGCCTTAAAAATAATAATATCATTGCACCTGCTGCAAGTTTTGAATATGAAAAATATTGAAACTCTTTGGTCATTTTTAAGCAAGATGCTAACGGTCTAATCAGATCCAATGATCTATGCTAAGCTAAGCTAAAAGTGCTACCACCAGACCTGGAGATTGGCTCAATGGATTGTAGCAGAAATGAGTCGAACCAGACAAATTAAAGAGTCTATCAGAGCTGTGTGCATTGAAACGAGAGCCGAACTCCTCAGGAAGTCATAAATCAGTTCTAGTGCCACAAGAACCAAGCAAGATAACCAACCAACCAACTTGTTCACACAACAGCTTTCAACATTAACACCAATAGAACAATTATTGACAATTTTAATTCGAAGCAGAGATTGTCAAATTTATTGTTCGTGATTGAAATGCAAACCTGGACATCACATGTAAACCCAGGAGATCAAGTTAAATACTTGCATTGACTTCCCCCACCCAGCAGAACCAGACTGAAATTCCTAAGGGGGAAGGGCTTTAAACCTTTGTCTTCACAGAAAAGTCCCTTTGCCAGAGAATGGCAAAGAAACTGCTTTTTGTACATTATATATGGACCAGAATGAACTCAAAAAGACTTATAAATGAATCATTCCATTGCTTAACTCCATATTCATTTATGTGTAACCCACACATTTGACTATCATGTATAATCACTTATTGTGTATGTCTTTTGATAACTATAGGATACATAGTCATGTCTAGTATTGATATAATCGAATTTTCTTGCTTGATATTGTCCTGACAATCATTTATTTGTAAAATATATCATAATCGTGTTATAGGAATCATGTCCAAAATTAGACCCTGTGAGGCAAGAACCACATGCTTGGTAAGATAAACAAATGATTTATGATACCCCGGAGCCAAGACCATATCTGATTGGTCAGGGCAACATTTGAGGGGTGGCCAACAGGGAAGTTTAAATACTTTGGAGACCATGAAATTTGGCTTTTAGTTCTAGCGTTGCTTGTGCTATCAGTCATGCCTTGCTTTTAGTCGGCTTTTAGTCCCTAGCTGCTGCTATTAGCCATGCCTGTTTCTAGTCTCTAGCTATGCTTCTGCTAGCTTGTAGCTTCTAGCCATGCGGTTTAGTCATCACTGTTTGAGCGCGGTTCCTGCGTGCTTCGGCCTGCCTGCTGCTACTATGCCACGATGAGAAGGAACACAACCTAGTCTAGTCAAACTTTATTTCTTTTCCGTTTGAGAGTTTCGTGTTCTGAGTTAAGTTTTGTAACGTCGAGTCTCCGACGCCTGACCTCGGGTGCCCGTTCAACTTCGACCAGCGCACACGACTCTGCACTTTCAGCCAACGCCCAACAACCACGGGCTCCCCAAGACGTCACTTCACTACTGAACTTCCAGCCAATCAGCGACACCGGGATACCCCTTTCAACTGGAGTCCCTTTCACAGCAAACGAAGGCAACGTATCCCCAGATATTTGTTGTACTGGTGTATCTAATATAATTTTAGTCACATTGAGGAACTCAATGCAAGGGCTAATTACGTGATTGATGGTTGTTCATGTCTATGCAATTTAACGCATTGCTGTAAACTTGGAATTCCATATTTCCATTCTCTTAAACTCATCTTTCCCTAACTCTCGATCTTCCTGCAACCTGTGTGAATGTGTGAGTGCATGCGTTTATGTGTTAGATTAGTTTATATGTCTTAGATTTATCCAATAAAGCCTTATTCATATTGAAAAGAGAAGTATCTTGTGTTTTGTGCTTACAAGTTAATGTCTTAAACTGCCGATCTTGTTACTGTGCTAATTGATAGTGTTTTCACTATAGTTTGGATATTAATATCCAGCGCAGATTTGATGTTAAACGGCTAGTTCACTGAACCGCAGGCGCGTCTCCGTGAACAGCCGTGAAACAGTGATTCTGTTCAAATTCCCTTTAAAATCTTAAATGATTCCCTTTGAGCTAAATTGACCTGTTTCCCTTACAGGATTCAAAAACAGTAAAACTCAACTGTTTAACTCTAGGGGAGCTGGAAAATTTGCATATTTTAACAAATAGTGCCATGTTCCTTTAACTAGACTGTGGATTTAACTTTATTTCCCTATACAGCAAACCCAATGTAACCAAAGCTAGATTTTAAACATTCACTTAGGCTGTGAGATGTTTAAAGATTTTTTCTTTACTAACTTATGAACACCTTTGCTTCATTAAGTGTTCAGACAAATAAAACGGCCCCGTTTACCACGATTCAAACTCTTCTTTTAGATCTCTCACCAAAGGTCAAGTGCTGTCAAAAATATCTGCATACTGACCTTTTAACTATGCTGGCAAAACAACATCCATGGTAGCGCTAGGGCCACATCAAGCTCTCACACTTCCAAACAAGGGTTTGCCAGACTTTCTCTCCCCCACAGAATCATGGGGGACTGAAGCGTTATGGAGCAGCTGAACCTGCTCCAAAGAGCTCTGACCGACAGAATGCTAAGTAGTTGGGCTTCAAAACCCACCTCGTTTTCCAAGCCGTAGTCTTGAACCAAGCGAATGTACAGGGTGGGGGTCCAGTCCTTCCCACCATCCAGCATCAGACCGACCGTCCTGCTGGGACCAGCTGAGAGGTTATGAGCCTTTATGGCTGCGTCAAGGGTCTCCTCAGCCATAGAACGATAAGTTGTCCACTTCCCACCTAGAGTAGACAAACGCTGTGAAAACTTTATACATCCTTAGTGGAACAATTATCAGTAACCCAGTTCCTCATTAAAAAAAAAAAAAATTAATTATCATTTAAAAAAAATATAATAATGTTTACAAGTTAATAATTACTGGGTTAGTATGTTTTTTGTTGTTGTTGTTGTTTTTAAGAAATGAAAACTCTTATTCAACAAGGATGCATTAAGATATGCAAAAAACTTCATGGAATAAATACTGTGCTTTTGAACGTTCATTGTTTGCACAAAAATTTTAAGCAGAACAACTGTAAGCATGGCAGCACAATTTGGCCAAAAAATGCCTTTTATATTTTATAGTGTAAAATTACTTCACTTTTAAAAGTAGATATAAGTATCTTATATGTAGATATTTTCCCCAATAAATATATTTATAGAAAAAAATTATATCTGTATTGTATTTTTTTTCTTACAATAGTTACAAAAATTTACACAACGTACAAATCACCACTTGTATATATATATATAAAATGGCACAGTGTCACTGACCAGCGATGGTGACGAGTCCGCTGTCGCTGATGTTGACGATGTGGTTTCGACAGATGGACTGTGTGTCTTTGGAGTTGGGGTCGGTGACCAGCGGACGAATGCCACTCCAGGCCGCCAGGACATCCCCTCGTCGCACTGAGAACCAAAGAAACCAGAGACGCTGACAATCTCTGACAGCTGAAGTGTATGTGGCGAGTATCTGATTGACAGGACTACAATAGGCCACACTACTGTATTTGTGCAGTCAGTGTCCATAAATCTGGAATTGTTTTGTTACTTTACGTTACAAAGTGTTACTAGAACAGCATGTACGAGTCCAGAGTCAATTTCCCTTTTGTGGTGACATCTCAAACATCAATTATTAAGAGGGAGCTGTGTATCGATCTGCGGTACACCTGCCACTGTAATATGCAGGTTGATATTTCTGAATGGGGGGGGGGGGCAGAGAAAGCACTCTCATTATCAAAGGGCATCTCTGAAACATTTATGACAAAGCTAGAGAGCTCAGCAGACAGCAGACTGGGGAGACCAATAACACACACACACACACACAGACACCTCGAGTCTAAATGAACCTCAGCAATAGACCGCTGGTAAGTAATCAAACTCTTAAGGGAAGAATTGAGTCCATTTCCAAGCTGTGGAATGCACTCAAAGTTCTCAAAGAATCACAATCACCATTCATAGACATTCCCAATATCAGCAACCATATTAGTATAGGCCAATATTTATTATTATTATTTGTTTTTCATTTTTAAAACTACCGTTATTGGTCAGTTAAGCTGAGAATGGAAGATAATAATTTTTATTTTTGCATAAAATTTTTCTTTCTTCATTCATATCTTATCAATATACATGAGGAGAGGTCCCAGTGATTCTGTAATTTTAAAGAATCAAAATTACAGTTAATTAAACTAAGCCAAGTGACTGACTAAATGTAATATAGTTTTTCGCAGCTCCTCAGGACAAAAACTCTGACATGAATGAGATATATATATATATATATATATATATATATATATATATATATATATATACATATATATTTATTTGCAGGAAAGATTTTATAGATTTGATAGTTCTGTAATTACCCTGGGAGAGCTTTGAGAATTTGAGATAGAAATATATATTTAAAAGTAAAAAATCTAAATAAAAACATAAAAAAACAGATATGCAAATCATATCTCTTTACATGCTATAAACTGTACACACATTTAAGAATAGTTGGTCAGTATCATTCTAGGGAGCTTTATTCACCGTCGCCTTGTGTGCTGCTGTGCGTCCCTGTGTTTAATAAGCAGCGTGTACTTGCGTTGCAGACCCGCCTATACTAAAACGCTCTTTAAATGACGAAGAAAAAACATGGCTCCAGACTTTAGACCAGGTTTGAGTTGGTCTATGGCGCAGTCTATTTTCAGCTCCTTAAAATAGCATTGCATTAGCAATGCGTCTGAACACACCTCTTTTTTAGACCAGCACACCCATGGGCGCACAAATGGGCACAAATGCATTTTCTAATTAAACAACGTGGTGCTGGAAAATGGCAACAGTGCTGAACTCTTATTCATTTGATAAAAACTCACTGACACTGTCAAGATCCACCAGTTGAGCTACAAGACAAGAGAGGATGTGTGCATGCATTATTTATTTTTATAAAACAATATAATGATTTTTTTTTCTGGACTGGAGATATAGTGTCAGTGCTTAAATTTTGAAAAAAAATTTGAGTTATATCAGCCATTATATCAGAAATCAATAACATAAAACAATGATCAAATCAACAAAAAAAATCTATATTGACATTTTCAGAATTATGATTTGTTTTTAGTACATCCCTCCTTAAAACAGGTGATTGATCAAATTAGGATCAATGTAAAAACATTCTGAATGCGGAAAAAACTACGAAAGTCTCTGTTCATCTCATGCAATCATGCAATTTCTCTCTCACACAATATCTCTTCTCGAGGGACAAACAACAAGATCTTGCCCCTACACTGTCACTGTGACAAATCTCCCACAGCCAAATCCCTTTAGCTGCCTTCACTAGAGCCGAGTCCAATCCAGCCTCAACTCTCCATCTAGGCAAGGTCTCTTTGTCATTCCTCTGTCGCTCAATCCATCCTTATTCTCCCTGATCTGCGTTATTCAAACTCTCTGTCCCAGGTCAACAGTGTCGTTTGGTTGCTCATTCATGCCCTGAACAAAGCTGAAGACACCCAGACGCACGGCAGCCGTCACATTGTGGTTTATGGTAATAATAGACAGCTGGATGACTTTCTACAGAAAGACACATGCAGTGCTGAATGAGATAACGAGACTCAACAAACTCTTAATGATTTGCCCAACAATCAGAGAAAGAAGGAAGCATTTTGTGTGAGGGAAAATTAGTTATGAAGCTAATCAATCAAGCAATCAAGCCAGCATCCACGGTGCTTTGAACAATTGGAGGTCTGCGCTTAAAATTCAATACCTCGGCTTTCGAAGAAGATGCTTGGAATAGTTATAAGTTCTAACTAGTAGTTACTAGTTTCAACACAACAGTGCTGTCTGTTTGTTCGCTAACATCAATGCAGTATTTAGAGGCCTCTAGATGTTGTTCTTCAGATTTTTTAGTCTGTGACACTGAAGACTGAAGCAATGCTGAAAATTCAGCTTTGCCATCATGGGAATAATTAATATTTTAAAATATATTAAGAGGCTTTAAATACATAAAATGTAATTAAACATATTAAATATATAAGTTATTTTCAATTGTAATAATTTTTTTACAATATTAAAGATTTCATATTTATTTTATTATATCAAATAAATGCAGCACTGATCATCATAAGAGGCTTCTTTCAAAAACATAAAAAAATTAAATAAAAAATAAAAACGGACCGACCTGAAACTTTTTGAACAATAAGGCATATATACATTTGGTCAGTTCAGTTGAGTCACACTTTCCGCAAACTCTTTACTTAAAAAAATCATTATCTAGTCATCTTCATTTTAAGAAAAGCAGGTATGACCAACATTTATTATTAAAATATCAATGCTCTTTTCCATACAAAAATAAATAAATAAAAATCTTTGATTACCCTCAACTGTTCCTGCACGTGTTCTTCTGCCATTGTGAACAGAACAGTAATTCAGTACTCTGGAAGCATTTCCTGTGTTTCCTGCTTCTCTATTCAGAAGTACCAAAACAGCACTACTGAGTCTACTGTACAACAAGAACCAGGAGCATCAGACGGGTAATGGTGAAACAGAGTTACAGGGGCCCTCGATTGGGGGGGGACTAGAATCCCTAGTGACACCGGAAAGAACTATACAGTGCAATCAGTGTAATTCAAACAATTCCTGAATGAAGGAATGAGTCGGTTCTTTTTAGTTAATCAAAACAGTACAACACAACCAGTATAATAGAAACTTAAAGGGATAGCTCACCCAAAAATGAAAATTCTGTCAATAATTTGTCGTCCCAAACCCATGAGATCTTCATTCACCTTTGGAACACTTATTGAGATATTTCTGATGAAATCTGAGAGCTATCTGACCCTCCATGGACAGCAAGGTAACTTCCACAGTCAAGGCACAGAAATATAGTAAGATCATTGTTAAAATGGTCCACGAAACATCTGTGGTTCAACCGTAATTTTACAAAGCTACTAGAATACTTTTTGTGCACAAAGAAATCAAATTGAATGACTTTATTATGGCGGTAGATGGTAACTCGGGGGAGAAGAATTGTTGAATATTGTTGAAAGGATTATTGAAAGTTTTCGTTTGCGCACAAAAAGTATTATCATAGCTTCATAAAATAACGGTTGAACCACTAATGTCGCATGGACCATTTTGTCGATGTTCTTAGTATCTTTCTGGGCCTTGAATGTGGTAGTTACCTTGCGGTCTATGGAGGGTCAGAAAGCGCTCAGATGTCATCCGAAATATCTTAATTTATGTTCCAAAGATAAACGAATGTCTTATGTATTTGGCACAACATGAGGGTGAGTAATTAATGACAGAATTTTCTTTTTTGGGTGAACTATCCTTTTAAAGGCAGTTATTCCCAACTCTAATGCAGGTACATAATGTTATAAATAACATTCAGTTTCTTGCACAGACCGATTGTTTTGCTTCATAATATTGCTAGAAGTCACTGGTATTAATTCTTTGTTGCCTGATATGCTTTTTTGACTCTCAAAGTGACGCCAGCATTTTATGATTTACCAAGCCTTGGTAAGCATATGAGACATCTTTCAAAACATTAAAATATTTTTTCTTAAAAGAAAATAAACATGTCTTATTTCGCCTAGAGCACCAACTGACCAAGAACTCTAGGCATGTAGAATCAATGTGTACTATTGCTTTTTAAAAAAGCTTTCAGTTTCCCCTTTGCTCTAGGTGTAGCAACATATAACTTTCAAAAACCATTCAAAAGAAAATGCATAGATGGTGTAATATTACCTTCTACGTCAGGGCTGAGATAATTTCGTACTTCGCTCAGGATAAAGTTTATGTCATCTTCCACAGGGATTGGATGGGCGGTGACTTCAGTGGGCGTATCTGTTGTGCCGGCGATAGTCATCTTCTCCCAGGGCAGGAAGAATATGACACGGCCATCACTGGTGGCAGGGTCTAACAGCCCCATGTTATCTGGGCTATAATTGGTAGGAAGAGTACACATATGTTATCTCTCCATTCACTGTTAAAACCATAAAATTACACTTGAGATAAAAAAAGGTACAATATGATTGCAGGATTCAGGTAAGTACCTGTAATATCCAGGGATTACAATGTGCACCCCAGCACTAGGCTGGCAGATGTTGGCAGTTTTCTGGCTGTCCATTTTGCGCAGTGAGTCAGTGAAGGGGCCGGTAGCGTTAATGACACATTTGGCACGAATGTCAAACTCCTGCCCTGTGAACGGCAGTGTGAGGTGTTACACTAACTCAGCTGACGCAGCTGACTGGGGTCATTTGCTGAGTAAGGAAGACAAATCTCTTCATAGAAGGACTATAAGCAAAGATTTTAAAGGAGTTAGTGAAAGGTGATTAGTTGCTAGGTTGTGGGAAAATTACAATTTAAAAGAAAGCAAAGATTTAAGAAATAGTCTTTACATAGACTTTATATTAAGCAAATCCATTTTTGTATAAAAAATCTGGTTACTTCAATGGAAATCCACGCAATTGGAATTACATACAAGGGCGAAGGATTTCCATGCTTAAGTTGATGACAGATTCACTGCGTTGACCAACAGAAAGCTGCTTGGTTTGAAAGTGACTTCTGTGTGAGCTGTCATTTCATGAGGGTTCACAAGTTCATTTGAAATGGCAGTTTTCTGGAACTAAAACAATTCATTAAGTTCATTTAGTTTTCGGTCGGGGCATATCTCACCTGTAATAATGTCACGGCAGTGCGCTCCACAAACTTTCTCTTGGCCTGATTTTGGGTCTGGTTTCTTTAGCAGATGAACCACCTCGGTGTAGTTAGCAATAGCAGCACCATGGCGGGCCGCTGTAAGACTGATGGCCAGGTTCATCCGGGCGTCATTGTGTTGCCCTGAAAAGAGGCAATACGCATATATGAAGCAAATAAACACAAATGAGAAATACCATAGAAATATTTTTAAATAAAGCTAGAACTAGAATCTACTGTAGAACTAGAATCAACAGGTTACATTTTTATATAGTTTTTAAAAATGAGGACATTTCCAAAAGAAGGTTTTTGGGGATTTCATCAGATTTAGCTCACTTCTGGGTACAATTTCATACCCAAAATATGTTAAGTAGGTACAAAATGTTTTTCTGTACTTGCCAGAGGCCAATGCACCCAGTTAAGATTTGCTTTATGATTGCAGTGTTTTGACGGTGGTCAATATTGTTATAAGGCCTTTTAAGGCATTTAAACTATTTCAGACACATTTGAAACATGAATTACAGGAAACCTTGATGCCAACGCGATATCACTCTATTAGGGCAACTAAAGAGCCACTAGATTTAAAAAAAAGCCCCTGTGTTCTAGGTCTGTGTTCTCGATGCTAAAGAACCAGAGGGATAGGTAACCCATGTAAGCATGTCTAATGCTAACACGTGCTCAGGGCAACTCCACCAGACAATAAAATAATAACACAGGCAGGAAGCCTGTTTAAAGGGCACACTTCTCAAAGAATAATGTGCAGTGAAGGCACCAGCATGCTTTTAACAGAGATCCCATGAACCTGGGTTTGCCTCCGTGCTCATGGCTCTGCACTCAAATCACGATACAGGGAAAATATCCATGTAGAGAAGGATAATACACATATGCATGTTGGAATATCGTTAATATCATGTAAGAGGACAAATCACAGCTTGCACGGAAAGCTGTGTCCCGCAGCAGTAGACAAGAAATGCTTGGCTGAGCTTGAATGTTTATTAGAGTACAGCTTGCAGGTATGGCCAAAAGAGCAGGGCTTTTGTGCTGCAAGCCGAATTCTAATGAAATAAAGAAACCGCGACATTACAAATGACTGAAAACGCAGATAAGGGAGTTTTAACGTCAGATTAGATTAATAAAAAAGACCTACAGAAAGAATGGATGACATATCATAGCGGAGGAGGGATGTGATGGGCGGCTGTGCATGTGGATGAGATAGTGAAAGAAAGAAAGGGAGAGAGAGAGGACTCAAGGAGGATGAGGGACAGGAAGAGAAGAAGCGAGAGAATGAGAGTACGAGTAGAGGAAAAAGAGAGAGAGAGAGGGAGAGAAATAGAGGGAGGCAAATAGCGACAGGCAGGCTGCGATCTCCAGCGGAGAAGGTCAGATTCGGAAATGTCACGGCCGTGATTGTTCCAGATTGAATAATTGGAGAGAAAAGCCGGCTGACAACCCAGGGGAAGGAGGGATGGGGGTTTGGGGGGGGGGGGGCGGATGGGAGGAGAAGAACGGATAAAACCTCTAAACTGTCATTACAATCGCCGGTTTCGATTCTCCACGCACATACATACGCAAATGAAGATGCTTTTTAACGCAGTCAGTGGCAGCACGTAAACACGGCGAGGCAGGAAACAGAGCATCCAGACGTCTCTTTGCCTCCGTTTCTCCCACAGATGGACGCGATGTGACAGATCGCTGCTCAGATAGCCGCCGCGCTCCCCCTGTATATAAGCTGCCCGCACGCCCTGCGAGGGACCGTGTGTATCAACGCAGGCCAAATGTAGTTTGACAGCAAGCACTGGAAGGCAGGATTGGGGGGCGGGGCTTGTGCTGCCACGGACGGGACCTTGAATAAAGGGGACATATTCTGCACACCCAGACTAACCAGGAACATATGGAAGTTTTGCCTGGTGGCAGCCTCGGGTGACACAGGGCACAGACGATCTAAGAGAGACACGGGCACAAATGAAAATAGCTATGATGTTTTAATGATAAAAAAGATTTTTTTCTTATTTAAAGAAAGATTGTATCTCTGTCTCTTTTCTCCCTAGCACAGGCTTGTCAAAGGTGTGGCCACGTAACAACTGTTGTATTTACACACACACATACATATATCAAAAGACAACCAAGGCTTTTACAATCTTATAGTCTTCTTTTGAACTTCTTATTCATCAAAGAATCCTGAAATACAAGTATCACAGTTCCCACAAAAATATTATGCAGCACAAACCATTTTCAAAATTGATATCAAGAAATGTTGCATGTCACTCAGCTGCTAAAAATTCAGCTTTGCCATCACAAAAATAAATTACATTTGCAAATACAGTAAAATAATGAAATGGAATGATATTTCAAATATTCAGATAATATTCATCCTGACCCCAAATATTTGAACGTATATATAATATAAAATTACTTTTGTAATTCATTCATTTTAAGCATTTTAAATTGATTACTGGCCAAAAGAAATGATAAAAACCAAATGTGCATAGTATCACCTCAGTTCTGAAGATTTCCAGGTCATACGCAAGACTGAAATTATAGAAACACTACGGCTCACCATCATAGTAGACAATGGCTCCCACAAGTTTGTCTTTCTTCAGCATTGGGAAGAGCTCCAGTGCTTTGCTCTTGCTCAGGATGTAGCTGCTCTTCAGACACTGTGATCCGGCGACCAGGTCGTACATTTTAATGCCAGCCCAGTAATACGGCAGCTGCCACCACCTGTGTAAAACAGCATTTTAAGTAACAGTAACACACTATCAGTGTCTGTGAATTCAGCAAATGTACTGACTGCACAATCTGTATTAAAAGATACAAACAAGGATATTTTGAGTAACCTGCTGAAAAAAAAAAAACCGTAATGCTGGTTTGCTGGACTTCATTGTCTCCCAGCCTTATCTGTTTGCTGGTATACAGGTAACCAGGTTAAGTTTAGTTTAGGCTTTTTTTTTCAGTGGGTAACGGGTTATATTACTAATTAAAATAGATATATTCTCAATGAACAAAATTGGATTTTTCCAAGTACTACTATGTTCTATAACACCTTGTGATTTATTTGTTTTAAGTTTCCAAAAAATCTGACAGGCAGATGATGTAATCTTGAGGTTTCTCATTTCTGTGACCCTTTCACACTTCTCCGGCGGCTTTAAATATCAGAGCAAGGCATAAATGCCACAAGTAATTAATAATGGTGATGGTAAAGACAGGAAGATCCTTTAAAAACCCAGAATGACAAGGGGCAGAGACTGAGGAGGCGAGAGGTTCATCCGAACCCCACCTGCTGCAGGTGTCCCTATGAAAGGTTCAATGCCATTTCTGTGAACTTACCAATGCAAAACTGTCTTTCATGAATATATGATGTCTCTGGTGCTTCTCTTTAACTTTGTTCCATCTAAACCCCATATTTCCATTCCTTTTTTATTCATTTTTCCCTTTCAATGAGCAATGTTTTCATTGTCTGACATGTAAATTAGTGAACAGAGTAGTAGTAAGTAGTAATAAGATAAAACTGGGTTTCTTACTTGTAAACAGGAAGCATTATGGGTAAAGGTGCAGACAGGTGGGGAGCGATGTTCAGCAGATTGGCACGTTCATGAAGGGCTTCTTTCACCATCATGTACTAAGAAAGTAGAAATTAACCTGTTAAGCAAGTCATTTACGTTCTAAAACAAAACATGAAAATGTCTACTCTACAACTCTACTCTAAAAACCCATAGAAAATTATAATCTTTGAATTATCTCCATCTGGGGGCTTTTGACAGCCAATACTGATATATGCAATTTATATAAAATTAAACACTTAATCATATTTTAAATATGCATTTTAAAAATAACATTAAGTTGGCCAACAACCAATCCTGAATGCAGTCGTCTGAGTTCAACACAGTCCTGCTATTTACAATTATAATTTACAGTATCCTTTGTGTATTTACTTACTGAAACAGTTGACGATCAAGCTATTGTAAGTTTCGGTTATTCGGCCTCCACACTGATTTCTCAGATCTGCACTATCCTACTAAATGTTTGTGGTTTTCTCTGTCTGTCTGATGTGTTCAAAATGTCACAGTGGTGGCATAAGCGACCGTGCAATCCTTCTTCTAAATATTAGGGGCAAATAGGGAAAAATGAGGCCTTCACCTGCTCGTAATCTAGTTTCATGATGGCTTTCTGCAGATAGCGGACTCCGCCGTGAATGAGCTTGGTGCTTCTGCTGCTGGTGCCAGATGAAAAATCGCTCCGTTCTACCAGGGCGGTCTTCAGGTCTGGGTGAGGGGGCAGAAAGACAGGTAAGGCACGGATTAAACAATGCACTGGCATTTCAAGACCTTATGGTGCCAAATATTTAGACTGCAGCTGCTGTCATTTACATATGGCTTTCTCCACTATCTGTGATATCACAACATGTTTATTGCACCCAGGCACATTCTGCAGAGCTGAATACAACTTCTAATGAGAATACAAGTGAATAAACAAAAGAAAGAAAATTCAAAACAAACTAAATGAACACTAAAATATGTACAAGGCAAATCAAAACTGACCTGCACAGTAAGCAAATTTTAAAATCAATAAACATCACAAAAGTTAAAAAGTACATACTCCTCGTGACAGCGTCTAAGGCACATCCTGAGCCCGTGGCTCCGCCCCCCACCACCAAAACATCAAACTCCTCTGTGTTTCGCAGTGTTGAAAGCTGCTCCTCTCTTGTTGGGAGGGCATCTTTATATGGCACATTTAGCTCACCCTGTGCTTCAGCATATGCTAGCCGAGCCTAAACAAATCCAGCAGGTGCAAAGCAGAAGAAAATGTGGTTAAAGAAATGACAATACCCTTTATGCTCTTTAAAGATGCAATCCAGAATCACATTTCAGAAGCATTAATTTACAACTGCATGTTCAATCCCAATTTTAAGATGTCCTATACTGTTATGCCAGTTGTCATTGCTTAATCTACATCCAAATATTAGGGGTTTTCTGGATTGATCTTTAAAATATTAACAGTAATAATGATAATAATAATTAGATGTAAATTAAAACACTTTAATTTAGATAAATTAAATAAGACAAGTCAACATGACTAGAAAACTACCAGAAAAACACAGAGCATGCATTTTCAGAATAATCACTCCAGACCAAAATGACATATGAAGATTTGAATGAAACATTATGTTAGTCAGCATGCCAAGATATAGGAATTAAACAGAATGCATAATCTCAAATGTTGGCTTATCAAAGTTCTAATTCAGTTCTAGTTTATTAAAAAAATATATAATAATACAAAAATTATCATTCATGACACAGTCACTCTTTTTGGCAACTTGCACTGTGACCTTTCATATTATATATGTGATATTTTATACATAAGCTCGGTATCACTTTACGTATTTAAACTCCCTAAATCCACTGTGCTTATCAATAAATCCTCTTATCATTACCAGTGAATCTAAAGTCTATCATAAAGTCAAACAGAGAGACTGACAGTTTGAAATAGTGAATGAACAGCTGCCAATCTATCGGTCACATGGAGGCAAAAAGATGCAAAATTCTAATTAAGAGAAAACAAGCCTGGGCAAAGCTAGGTGTCGAGGGTTTTAGCCATAAAGAAACGTTTTATTCATTTTTTTTTTGTTAGCATTTGGCCTAAATGATTACATCAATCTGCCCCCGAAATCCCATAGGGTCCATTAGACTTGCAAATGACCAAATGAGCCCAGACATTTGCAATTTAGACAGTAATAGCATGTAAAAACAAGATTCAGTAATTAGTGTCAGACATCTTTCAAACATCCGCACACTATTAAGAGAGTTTGTCCTGCAATCAGGACAAGTGCATGACGGAAACAGAGAATTTCATGCAAATACGCAATCGGCCACCCCAGAGTGATACTTCAGCCGGTGTGTAACAGTGCCCTTGCCACAGAAGAGACAAAACACACACACACACACGCTCACCAAATTAACATTACAATCCCAAAGATTAGCATCTGCCACATGCATGACTGCAAGCAATTTTTGAAAGAATATTCATTCTTTCTCTTTTGACTTTTGCTTACCCATTTAGGCTGCATTGAGACGACATGAGGGATAAACAAACAGATAAATGGAGAAACATCAGAACAAACGTTTGTGTCAGTGAAACACTTAACATGGGAGGCAAACATGATGTGATGTGAAGGTTAGTACATCAGGACATCAAATGAAGTCTTACCAGAGAGTTCATATTGGTAACAAAATCTCTTTAAATTTGAAGACGGTTTGAAAAAATATTCAAACTCAAGATCATCTTTACCTTTTTTTTTTTTTTGACAGATTAATCGTGCAGTGACAATCTCCGTGGCAATCATGTCCTTGAGAGCGCCTAATTCTCTCGCTCCCCGGAGTTTCATTGGGATTGGAACAGTTGAGATGCCAGATAATGGACAAAATGGGCTTGGGAAGATTTAAATAAATGATGAGAGAGAAAATCAGGACTCCCATTGCTCTTCAAGGGTCGGCCTTTTTTTTCTTCATTTGTTTCAGAAAGCCTTGTTGATTATCTTAATCTACTTGACCTTCCGCTATTTGGTATAGCATCTAAACAGACGAGACCCCTGGGGATCTTACTAGTTTAAATACGGACAGAACATGATGTGTGGCACACTCCCTGATGGCGTGAATGGGGATCAGATTTTTCGTGATTACATATTCAAGAGAGATCCTTAAAACAATGCGTGTATCATTGTTCAAGTGTAATCTCCCTTTAGCAAACAAAACCTCATTGTAATACGGTGGTCTACCCTAGAGAGAGAACGGGGGAAATTTGGAGACGTGAGATAGTACCGAAAGGTACAAATGAGATTTTCTAAAGCGTCTGGATTTGCTAGGTCTAACCTTAATGAGATTAGTACCACTCATTCAAGAAATATGTCCCATATGATGACCACATGAAAACATGAATCAAACTTTAAGAATTATAAACAGGGAATAGTTATAAATAGCTATAAATTGATCGTAGCTTTAAGATCAAAATACAGGATCTGAGTACTATGTGAGATGAATACGGCTGTATCTTTAAGGTTGTATAACACTAGGGGACATTCCTGAGTCAGGACAAGACATGCTGTACACAGATGGGTGTGAACAGCTGCGTTCTACACAAAGTG
This sequence comes from Carassius auratus, assembly GCF_003368295.1. Lineage (NCBI taxonomy): Eukaryota > Metazoa > Chordata > Actinopteri > Cypriniformes > Cyprinidae > Carassius > Carassius auratus. Next base: position 21,038,285 of record NC_039273.1, on the reverse strand, counting down.
TATTCTGCACTTTAACCTGTAGGAGTCACTGTATGGATGTGCAACGTGAAAACAAAATTCTCTGTTTTTGTCAAAAGAATTGGCCAAAACTTTAAATTTAGACCGAGTAAGGTAGAGCAAAAACACTGATGGCATTTTAAATCAATACCTGATTCTTCCTGTATTCAAAGAACTGTGACAGGCCGAAGGCTGTTGCTACAGCTCCGCCCCCTATTAGGGTTCCTTTCACTGCCTTTCTGAAAGCCATTGATTCCTGAAACATTAAAAAGTTAGGGTTAGGGTGCTAAGGATTTACCACAATGATGTCATTGTGTACAGTGCTTATATGAGTGGAAACGACTAGATCTTTTATTTTTTTATTTTTTTTGAAGTTCTGTTTCACAATTGCCTGTATTATAAAGTCTTCTTTTCTGATGTCTTGAAATTAAACTCGGTAACACTTTATTTTAAGGTGTTCTTGTTACACGTTATATGTACTTAAATAACAATTATTTATTTATGCATAATTACATGCAAGTAAACCTAAGCCAAACCCTAATCCTCACCCTAAACATCTTCATTAATATTACTCAGTACTTACATGTATAATTACAGTGTATAGATACCTTAAAATAAATACCTTTAAACTCAGTTAACTAAAATTAGCAATTTAAAAAAATATTATCTATACACACACACACACACACATACATATATACATATATACATATATATATATAAATGGTAAAAGAACTGACAGAGTGAAATATAGTCTATAAGAATAAAACTTAAAATAAAATCTCAAGCTGACTTTATGAAAAAATCTGAATTTACAAAACCTTTTCTGGTAATTGGTAAGGAAAAAAATGATAAAAGCCCAGTCCTCTGACCTCCATCAGGCATAAACCCTCATATACTGTGTATGCCAGATGAAGGTCAGAGGACTGAAATCTATTTTTGATACATTTGCAGGTATAGACAGTTCATGGGATTTATTCTTTTTTATTTTTATTTATATGTTGGACCTGTTTTCTGGATGTTTATCCTACTCACCAATGGATCACCTACAGGTGTGTATTAATTGTTGATTGATTGATTGATTGATTGTAATTATAAGGGAAATACGTTTCTATAAATGTCAGTCATACAGAGAGAAAAAAAAACATTACTTCCCTTTTACTCCTATCACATTCCTTGACCTTAGCATGGTTTAATTAAACAAACCTGTAACACTTGTTCACAACTCACCATTGTTTTGTGTCAAAATGAAACAAAACTGTCATATGCCCCGTAGTTGTGTAAACAACTACTTTATGAATCTTAAAACTCACAATCCCTGGTGAAGGTCAAAGTAAAGATATAATCAATCTCGACCTAATGCTCTGGGTAGGGATGCAAGTCATTTCACTACATGATACTAGAGGAAGTGAATGAGTCATTCTTACTACACTGTTAGAATTCACGCCTGTCCCATGTGCTCCGTTTATGGCCAACGTGTGTGTGTGTGTGTGTGTGTGTGTGTGTGAGAGAGAGAGAGAGAGAGAGAGAGAGAGAATGTCTGAGAGTGATCTTACAGGATTATTATTTGACCAGTTAGTGTACGAAAATGAGACTCCTAAACTGGAGTATGAATATGTACAGTAATTGAGGCTTAAAGTCAATTACATATTACATCTTTAAGATCTTACCTCAAACCGTTCTCACTTCATTAAAAAAAAAACAAAAACAGACCAGTTCCCTTTATGCTCAGTTCTTAAAAAGACCACAGTGATGATGAATACAGACTCATATGGCTACCCGCTGCATCACATGAAAACTATTGATGACAACAAATCAAATCACCGATCGAGCTCGTGACAAATACATCGTGCGATAACATAAAGCAAAGCCCAAGGCTGTGAATTTAATTTACGATGAAGTGATCTCTATATCAAGTATTTCAAGAATTCTGACACTATGGGCTGGAGCAACAGTGTCTGGCTCGCATCCAAGAATAGATCGGACAGCTCGATGATCGACGTCAAATAATAGCTACAGCAAATAATATGACCAGACCGTCGGTTTTTACTTACTGGTTCTGGCGATGGTGACGATGATATCTAAAAAGGAAAATCATGGACAGTGAAGGTACCAACTGGGTGATGTTAAAATGTTACTTATTCAGGAATCCAGGAAGTACAATGACAGGAAGTATTTGACAGACAGGTGGATGGACAAATCAGTACAGAGGATTCACAGCTCTTATCCAATCATTTTTAGGAAGGCGTGTCCGGGCGTCTGATTGTAGATACACTCGGAATAGGTTTTGTAAGACCATTCTTTATGAGGGACGGTGTACATACACACATACGACACTGTTTAACTCTCAGTGAAACAGTATAATTGAACAAATGGATTTGGACCACATGTATAGCTAACATTAGTTTAGACGAGGATTTTTATCCGAGAGCAATTTATTACTTAGTTGTTTACAGCTAATTTATTTTATTATGAAATGTCAAAGAGTAGCTTGACTGAGACACTAGGCTATGCATACTGCAGGCACTTTAGAATGTTTAAAAGAAAATAGTGGATTCTTTGCAAGGCACTTTCTCGTGTCAGTTGCACAGGTGAGACTTCCAGCCTAATAAGTTCAGCGGGACCGCATCAAGTGTCATGGAGCTGAGAGCTGCTGACGTAGCGATGACGCAGCTCGCTTCAGTCCAAACAAAGTTGCCTCTGTTACAGCGGGATTCCCTTCTCACAATGGAAGCCCTTCACCGCTCAGAGAGTAGTGGAATCAGATGAAACACATCCTAATCTATTGAAATATTCTCTAAAGATGCATGATGCAGGTAGAAAGAGATATGGCGTCACTATACTGAACAGCCCTGCATCAATGTTATAAAGCGACATTTTATTGTAGCCTATAGCTATATTTTTTTCTTTAATATATTTTTTTCTTTAATTTTTTAACCCTTTAATCATAATTATTATTATTATAATTATTTTTTTTACAACCTTTTTGCTTGTTTTTATTTAATTCCTGATTTGCAGGTTCATTTCTTTAAATTTAAATTAAATGTATGCATTTAGCAGACGCTTTTATCCAAAGCGACAGTGCTTTCAGGCTAACAGTTTTTACCTAACATGTGTTCCCTGGGAATCGAACCCACAACCTTGCACTGCTAACGCAACCACTTGAGCATCTGGAAAAAATATATATATTCAGCATTTATTGCTGCATTTATTTATGAATGAATAAAGCAGACCATAATGTGTTTGATTTGTTATGCCTATGCTGACTGGCGAGTCCCCAAAATAGTGACAGAAATTCAGTTCATTGCTTCAAATCAGTGAGATCTGATCTTCTGTATGTAGGTGGTTTCTATATTTGGAAATGGTTTTGCGCGACAGATTAGGCTATGTGTAGGAAATTCAACTCATTTGACCCAGCGTACAGTCCCGCATATGCAAACGCGCCGACGATTGAATTGCGCGCAGGGCGCAATGAGCGCGCTGAAGAACAGTCTCTCTGTCCAGCGAACAGCTCGCGTCAAGGGTTCTGACGTCACGCCCTCTTAGCACGTGGGTTGTGGCATTCAGAGTTCCCATAAACAAAGGCACATTGCACTCGGGCTCCAGTCTTCCCGTGCAGTCGAAGGAGTAAGGTGCGCAAAGACATTGGCTCTACATGCAGACGGAATTTCTATCAACAGGAACAGCTACATGGATACATAATTTGCAACTCTTTTATAAGCGATTTGAGGTATGTAACAACTGTATAATGGACATTCTATCTAATAATTAAAACTGCTTTTAAAAACTGCATTTGTGGGAAGATTGTAAAGCAATACATCTACTGAAAATACACAAATTTTTAAATACAAATTTTATTCTTGTCAACACCTTAACATAGGCTACATTTTTAAAGTAGAGTTGAAGTCATCTGAGCCTGATGTTACAAAAATATATCAAGTAACTCGCACTGACATGCTTGTATATGAAGATCTTTTCACTAATGATAAAAACATTTCTTTCACAGAAAATCAAACGAACGGAGAGACACGCTCTGACATCTGCCCCTGTTACTGACTTCAGAGATTGTTCCACGAGAGATAAAAGTAGCAGGTGTGCGGAGGTAAACTGAAGCAGGCCAGGGAAATGTATGTCAGAAAATTAGCATACATTCTTTCCGATGGAAACACAGAACGTTAACTGTGGAAATAAAGGGGGGTTATTTTTTATTTTTTGTAATAATAAAAAATTAAGCATATTTTATGTTGCATATAAATAGACACTTATTTCCAAAAGTGTAAAACTATAAAACAAATATTAAGCACCCTGTCAGAGAAAGCCATTACAGTTCAGTTCTCTAACACTGCAGCCATGCCCTGCGTCCAGGCTCAGTATGGGACATCACCTCCAGGAGCCAGCCCTGCATCTCAGAGTTACAGCTACAGCACCACTGGAGAGTACAACTGCGACTTCCTAACACCGGAGTTTGTCAAGTTTAGCATGGACCTGACTAATGCAGAAATAGCTGTCACTTCTTCGCTCCCCAGTTTCAGCACCTTTGTGGACACTTACAGTTCCAGCTACGACGTAAAGCCCCCCTGTCTCTACCAAATGTCCCACTCTGGGGATCAGCTGTCCATCAAGGTGGAGGAGATACCCGCACACAGCTACCATCAGCAGCAGCATCATCATCAGCCCCACCAGGCTGAGGAGAGCCAACCCCATACCGGACCCATATACTATAAACCATCCTCATCAAACATCTCTCAATCACCCAATTTCCCGGCGCCTCCACATCACACGTGGGAAGACAGTGGACCCCTTCACAGTTTTCATCAGAACTACCTGGCTACTTCACACATGATAGACCAGCAGCGTAAAAACGCAATGTCTAGGTTGTTCTCGTTCAAGCAGTCTCCCGTGGACACGCCGATGTCAAGCTGTCAGATGCGCTTTGATGGATCTCTGCACGTGTCCATGGGCCCGGACACCCCGGGTGCGCATCGTGCGCTGGACAATTTTGCTTTACCGGGACCCCCAAGGAGACAGCACGCTGTGGGTTTATCCCATTCGCTTAACATCGGACACCCTTTACTGGAAAGCCCGGTGTGCTCACCCCCGGCTAGAGGATCTCCATCCAGTGAGGGTCTGTGTGCTGTGTGCGGGGACAACGCAGCTTGCCAGCACTATGGGGTGCGCACTTGCGAGGGGTGCAAAGGATTCTTCAAGGTACACTTTTAAATCACTAAATATTTTGTCCAAAGTAGACATATTAGAGGCATAATTCCACTGGGGTAAATTATTATAGTTAATGGTAGGTCCGAGACTTTGACCTTTTGGTTACCAGCTCATCTAGAGATTTGAACAAGAAGAAGCAAGGTTTAGAACTGATCCACAATAGGCTATGGTTAATTAGGCCTATCTCAGTTTTATTGAATTTAACCAATATGCACGGGACACCTCCGTTCATCTCTGCCACCATTACTTTCGTCTAGAATTAAATTGGTTTGTGCTGAGAGTCGTATCGCGCCTAACCGAGCGTACCGGAACTCCCAGTGGTGACATTAAGACAGCTCTTTATGTCACCATCGTGATAGAATAATCTCGCTAATCTGACAAGAGGGGTCGCGGAGAGAGCGCCGGGGGACCCCAAATTATGGCTGCCCACGGATCTGTATTTACCGAATGTCTGCTCTGTTCGGCCCTTGAATGTATTACACAGCTTTGGGCTGGAGTACAGGATTTGAGTGTCCTATTCCATTGTAACTTCAGACTGTGATTGCAGTTCAAGCTGTCCACGTGAGTGGAGTAGATTTACACGCAATTAATCCGGTATGTGTTTCTTTCTAGCGCACGGTGCAGAAAAACGCCAAATATGTTTGCCTGGCAAACAAAAACTGTCCCGTGGATAAAAGACGGCGAAATCGATGCCAGTATTGCCGATTTCAAAAGTGCCTGGTCGTAGGGATGGTAAAGGAAGGTAATGCCAAGCACTTTTTCGGTTTTATTCACATCTCCAAGGTTTCATTAAAATGATGCACGTTATGTGGTCTAATGTTGTAGTGCAATTTATATAACCAAAATATATTTTTACAGTTGTGAGAACAGCCAGTTTAAAAGGACGAAGAGGTCGCCTCCCCTCCAAACCTAAAAGCCCTCAGGACATCCCAGTCTCTGTGACACACGTCAGCCTCCTGAACACCCTGGTGAGAGCGCACATAGACTCCAACCCTTCTATGGCCAGACTGGACTACTCTAAAGTAAGTATCAAACATAGTGTAAAACGTTAACCTTTAATGAATGAAGTATTATTTTAAAAACTCTTCAACATTCACAGTGAAGTTCAGAAGTGATACGTTTAATTTAAATACAATTATAAAAGTTGTGTTGAATTCTAGTTTCAGGCGAGTCCAGAGTATCATCGTGGAGGAGATGAGTCTCTGCACATCCAGCAGTTCTACGATCTCCTCACTGCTTCAATGAGCATCATTCGCGGATGGGCCGAAAAAATCCCCGGATTTACTGACCTGCCCAAATGCGACCAAGAACTGCTTTTCGAGTCAGCCTTCCTTGAACTTTTTGTGCTGCGTCTGGCTTACAGGTAAGCAGACCTCTGAACGGACTGGCTGTTTTTTTTTTCTTCTTTTTTTTTAACGGATTAACATTTCGAAAGGCAAATAATCACTTTAACAATTTCTTTCAGATCTAACGTGACAGAGGACAAACTTATTTTTTGCAATGGAGTGGTTTTACACAAACTGCAGTGCGTGCGAGGCTTTGGGGAGTGGATCGACTCTATCGTCGAGTTTTCTTCCAACCTTCAGAACATGAGTTTAGACGTCTCTGCCTTCTCCTGCATAGCTGCTCTCACCATAGTTACAGGTAAGACATGTCTGACCTTTTCCAAGTGATGCACAGAATATACAGCGTGCTTCACCTCTAACGGCTGTTTCCCATCTCCATAGAGAGACACGGACTAAGAGAGCCCAAGAAAACAGAGGACCTTCAAAACAAGCTCATAAACTGTCTGAAGGATCAGGTGTCCTGCAGTGGAGAGTTGTCTAAACTGCTGGAGAAGCTGCCAGAGGTGCGCGCGCTGTGCAGGCAGGGACTGCAGCGCATCTTTTACTTGAAGCTGGAGGATTTGGTTCCCACGCCTGCGATCATTGACAAACTCTTTCACGACAGCTTACCGTTCTGAACAATCGAGCAGACTCATAAAACCGTCACGATTTCTCCATGTTGCGGACTTGAACTGAAATTGCCGGATGGTATTTGTATTTTATTTTTTAAGCTTGAAGCACGGCTGCCTGCAGGGGACAAAAGCGAACAGCCATGTTCGAGACCACCGCGGAGGAAATAATATCAGTAGAATATTCAAAACACTTAGAATGAAAGTACTGTGGAGAGAAAATGACTATCCTGTGCCTGTTTAAAGTGTATTCAGTCAAATACTGAGAAAAACGCGGTGTGGTGGAAATGTATTTGTATTGTTACGCGTCATATTGTTTGTTACCTGCAAAACATTTATATACAACTTCTCATGTGTCATGCAAGATATAGCCTAATGATTTAAGGGATCAAAATCATTTTGACAAGTTACTTTAACCACTAGCCAATTAAATCATTTTGCATTAAGTAGGCTAGAGAGATTATGAAGGAGTGAACAGAAGGATTTTTAAATCTTTATTGCTACATTTTAGATTTCAAAATGGATAAAAGCATATAGAGCACGTTTTTGTGTTTATTGTATCATTAGTGAATTTTATTGTTATGACTCGGTTTTTTTTACAGTTCTGAAAGTATGCATGTAATTCGATTTGAGCTATTAACATTCTCCAGCACTTTGTATTAATTTCATATTGAAATAATGTCCGAGGTTTACGAGCAACTGGTGTAAAATTCTTAACATTATCCTTATATATTTCAGATCACTGTTTTCTATGATATTATGGTTTTTGCACTGCATTCTATGTTAAGCTTCTCTCATAGTGTATTGCTGAATAAACAAAACTATTATATATTTTCTTTTCTTTGTCTTTTTTTTTGTCAATATATTTGATTTACTTGTGTTCTGTTCATTTTTCGAACTTGCTTACGAAAGCTTTTGAAAGTTTTTTCATTCAAAGTAGTATTTCATAGCCTAAACCATGTCATTAACTCCTGAAAAAAGCATCTTTTCGATGGCAACATTGGTAGGCGCCTTTCTTCAAAATAGATTTACGGTTTATAGAGGACTAAAAGGAGGAATGTATTGCGAAAATAATGCTGTTATAAAAGTACATTTGCGATCGATCTTGTTGAAATTATTTCGAAGTCATCCGTTAAATCTGCTGGAAACCTTTTCCTTAGTTAATTCTCCTATGCAGATGTTTAGGCTAATATGCTCGCCATTCTCCCCAAATTACCACGACGTTTTTGCAGAGCAAGCTAGCTTCATCTCTGTGAAATGACAGTAACTGTGTTATCGTTTTCCAGCAGTTCCGTCTCTCAGTGTAGCCTGAACTTTTCAAAAGGTCATATCTTTTTATTGAACAGATGAAATAACAAAACACAATCAGGATGCAACAGCCTGTGAAACATTTCAAGTGAGAGTGGAGACACAGGTCGCTACTTCAAGTCGTTACGATTTGTTCTACAACACCAGAACATTCAATGCAGAAAAAAAATAGAAGGATATGCAAAAATCCAGATTTGAAGAATCAATATTTACACAAATGACGCAAATATGGATTTTAAGATGAAGTACAGCAAAGATAAAAGAATATAGGCCAAAAATGGATCAATTTACTGAGTATAACGGTTTGTCTTTTTTGGTAAAGATCGTTAAGTGAGTAAGTCTGTGCCCTCTTTCTGTGCTCTCTCTTATTATTTGGGTGATAAAAATACAGAAGAAATCACTCGAGTCATTACAGATTGCTCTGTTTTGTCCTGGCATTCAATTTGACCACTGAATGTGTTTTGCAGAATTTTTGATTTAATTCTAAGGCAGCCCAAATGTCCCAGATTTCAGTTTGTTAAATGAAGGATTGCCATTCCTTGAACATATTTGTTTCAAGATTAGATTTCTTCCCTCTGAAAAAAGTATGATTTAATTATGGGACGAAAAAAAAATAAGAATCAATAGTTTTGTCTACTGCTTAATTTATAGATGTATTTGGAGATAGCTGAAAAACAGGTTAATCAGATTTTTGAGTAAAAATGTATCAAATGGTTTGATGCTATAGAATGCAATTAACATGGCAGATATAATTCTCTAGCTCTAATGTAATTTTGAGATGTGATAGTCTCCAAAAGGATTGTAAGAATAATCCCATCTGTTTATGGTTCAAATGCAATAATGGTTGAAATGTTTAGTGATGAATGCATTAACATTTTCTCAATCTTAATCATTAAACGTTCCTGCGGTTTAGGTGTTTCTCTCCAGGTGACAGGCACCTCTCTGAGGCTGGAAATATAAAATATTGATTTATGTTTGGTAGAAAGGCCTTATAAAAATGATCACATACACGAAAGGGATTCATGAGCCCCAGATCAATAGACATCCTGTTTCTCAATGCTTTGGACCATCACTGACTGTGAAATGTTAAAATAAAGAAATCAATATTATCTGAGAAATGTCAAATTTATTATAATTATGAGGGTGAAGGACTGGCAAAATGTTCCTATGGGAGCTGGTCTGAAAGGAGGGGTTTACAGACCCTCTTCTGAATCCAGCCTGTATGTGTGTGTGTTTGTGTGTGTGTGTGTGTGTGTGTGTGTGTGTGTGTGTTGAGTGGAGCCATGCACTATAGACAATGGATTTGTTTTTTGTTTTGAATTTGTTTTGGATTTGTCAATGGGTCATGTTGATACTTTACATGTGTGTGGATGTGCGTCTGAATGAGAAACACATACTCTTTCTTAATTAGCATAGCCATTAAACCCGCAGAAAATAATTAAGAAAGTAATATTAACTTGGATTAGGAAGCAGGAACCTTCTCCGCTTCAAGCCAAACTATCATGTAAGTTTGTGCGGACAATACTGAGATTTGTTCTTGTCGCTTCCTTGATATTTTCCAGATGAACACAGCTCCGACTGTAATCTCAATTAACGACAAAATGGTCAAACAACTGTGGCAAAATGTGCACAATCTAGTGCGAGACCACCGTGCCTATATTTCTCAGAGGAGTCTCTGTGGTCTAAACATGCAGATGGCCGGTCTGGAATCAAAGAAGGACCAAGGGACATGCCATTTGCTCTGAGCCCAGACCAACACACTGACACTGTGTTCAGTTATGTGTTTCGTGTGGCCTTTATTAATAATTCATTTATGGTTAATAGCATTACAGCTAATTATATGGTTCAAAACTACAGCAGACCACTAAAACGGCAATAAAACCAGATTTTATTGAACCACATCTGTGCAATGATAATTGAAATGTGTAAATAATTTGAAAAACTACTGCTAAAAAACTCATATTTCTTCATAAGCAAACATGATCAGGTTGTCTATAACTATATTGTCAGCTGTAAAGTATAACACTTTAAATGCTTTGAAAAAATAATTAAAATATTTATCAAAACTGTGAAATAGACTTAATAAAAAGGCATATATTTTCCGATATCTGCAGAGAGTTGAATTGTAAAGGAAATATATATATATATTTAATTAACCTACCCATTAATGCTAGAAAAACTCTTAATCCCACAAATGTATTAATCAATAAATATCAAATAAAATCAACTATATTGAACGTGAAGAGCAATTAAGATGAAACTTTACATTTGCAAACACCTTACACATTCATTCTCCTAGCTGAAATTTCCTGTTTTCCACAATACTGTGCGTGCCATGCCTTTACAGATAGTCATTTGCATGTGACCTTTAATTTAAATGTCTGGAAAGATTGAACGGCAGAGGGTTGCTATTATTTGAGGAAAGGGACTCTAGGCCAACATCCTCTATCCCTCCTCCCTTTCAGAATTCTGATAGAAAAATTCATTGATTAAAGCATCTTTGTCACCATTAGAGATATTTTAGGTTATATTCACTAATTATTTTCATTAAGGAGAACAAGTAAATGCAAATTATAACAAATGTACGAAACGTTTTGTTTTTAGGACCCCTATAACTATACCCCTAATGTACAACAAAATCTAAAAGTTGCATCTTTGTATCTTATTTTCCCTAAATGGTATTGGTCTGTGTATTAGTATCTTAAAAGTACATATATTATACATTTTACCGCCCCAGTAACAGTTTTGTATCTTTTTTTCTGATTGTATAAATTACCTACACCCATACATAAAAGCTGAATTTAATGCTAAAATTAACTTAACTTCTGAGAAAAAGAGGATGATAAACCCTGAAGGGATGAACTGTCTTCCACAACTATTATGTTATTTATAAATAACTGAGCCAAGGCTGCTTTATGTAAAACCAGTCTTTGCCATTTACACCCTTAAACACGAGATAAGACACACACTCACACTCACACACACACACACACGTTTGTTTTTGTGAAAAGTGGGGACATCCCATAGTCATAATCATTTTTTGTACTGTAGAAACTGTATATTCTATCGCCCTTCACCAACCCTACACCTAACCCTAACCCTCACAGGAAACTTTGTGCATTTTTACTATCTCAAAAAAACTCATTCTGTGTGATTTATAAGCGTTTTGAAAAATGGGGACATGGGTTATGTCCTCATACATGTAAGTCACTCTCTCCTTGTAATACCTGTGTCATACCCATGTCATTATACAAAGTTGTGTCCTGATATGTCACAAAAACAAGAGCACACACACACACACACACACACACACACACACATTAGTCTTCAACCCAATATTTCTCTTCATCAGAAGCTAGTGAAAGATTATTGACTTTGTCTTAATCGGAAATAATACATGAAGATTTTTGGTTATCTTTCCTACTGAAATAAACTATAAAAAAGGAATAGTTCACCTAAAAATTTTAATTCTGTCCTCATTTACTCCTGTCGTTGTAAACCTGTATGCATTTCTTTCTTCTGCAGAGTATATTTTGAAGAACATCAATATTTTTAGAAAATAAACTGAAGAAACTGAGGCAGAAAAGTCTATAGGGCGTGACATTTTTGGGTGAACTATCCATTTAAAATGAGCAAATAAGCCATCTTTTATATCTATTGTCTCCCTGCCTCTCTGGCAGAATGACCACACCCATTTCTTCATCCATTAATCTGCATTTTGAATGGCACTGTCAATCAAACTGTAGCCCCACCTACCTTCCCATCATCAGACTGACGGAGCCTCCCTCCACCTCAACACCACCTCCTCCATCACATACAGATATCCATCCTGTGATTTATGTCATGGGGGTTGGCGAGTGTGCGATCACCATGGATACATACAAATGAAATATGACAGAGTGGATGCTGTTAATTACTCTAAAAGAAATTAAATGGAGAGGAATCAAGCTTTGAAATGTGAGTGGAATTTAAGTAGTCACGCTCTGTAATAAGGTCATCTTCCATAATAGATCAGTCTCGCTGCATTAAATAAACAGTTGACCCTTGAGGATGAGAGACAGAAAGAGAGACACCACCATGAACACAGTCATCTAAACAAAGTTGATTTGTCTACATTCCCATGATGCCACTGACAACCTTTTAATAGATGCTGCCACAAGAGGAAGAGGAAACTTGTCTTAAACACAGTAAATGATGTTTTTTGTGTGTGTGTTTTTTTTCACTTAATTAACATCACATGTTGTCCAACATACCAATTTTGTAAAGCGATTTCTGGGGTGTCTGTAAGGCACTTAATCACAGGTATTAGTTCTGTGAACTTTGGGGCTTTTGATGGCAGTATTGATTCAGCTACAAAGCAGTAAAACTCATGCAGAGGATTGCTATAAGAGCCCATACTAAGAGTCTATATATCTGTGACTGATAGGAGCAAGATGGGGGGTGATTTGTGCAAATCCTTAAAGGGCTTATATTGACAACTGAGCACATGGAATATGAAGTGTGTGTTGTGTTGTACAGAGACACAGTTTAAAAAAAGAAAATAAATCATACAATTATGTGTCACAACTAAAACTTTACAAAATTAGTTTTTGACTGGAGTTCAAATGACCATTGGTGAAAATTAGACTTTTTGTGAAAATAACTACAATTTAGCTTTTTTTAAAAAAAAAAAAAAAAAAAAAAAAAAAAAAAAAACGGTACTTATAAAATATATAACATACTTTAAAAGAATAGCCTATACTTAAATGCAAACTAAATGCAATGATTTCAGACACTTAAATGTATCTTATTTACAAATAAATACAGGTAATTTAGGGAATATCAACTAATACACAATGTTATGACAACATTTAAACACATTAAAAGTACTTCGCAAAACATAAATGTACTTCTTTAAAACATGGCAAAAAAATATTAAAACAATGATTTAAAATGTAGGCTTCTTTTAACGTAAACTTTAATTTTACATTATTACAAAGTTCACTTTTTTAAAGTGTGTTTAAAGAACTTAATTCTGTCAGGAAACATACTGTAGTCATATAAAGTGTATTCTCTTTAAATAAATACTTAAGTGGCCTTTTATTTAGCTATTATATGATCTGCAAGTACAGTATTTTAATAACATAATTTTAAGATATAAAGTACACAACACTTTCAATATAATTAAGTAAACTTTTTTTTCCCTCAAGGGGCATGATAGCCCTGATGTTTTGTGATTTCACCCATCAGCTAGCCAAAGATTAGGATCAAATGTATACAATCTCAGGGGACAATTGAATCCCACCTGGAGTTCAGCAATGAGACAACAAAATTCACTGTGTGAAATCATAGTTTTTTAGAAATTAACATATTTTCTGAATAAGATTATATTATTAATATTCAAAGATAAGATGGTGAATGATATGCTGCATGTAGATTACTATGAATGTTTTGGATATCAATAGACCTTAATGACGGAATCATTAAACAACACAGACGGACTTTGTAAGAGGCACAGTTGGATTCTGTTCCCGGCCAAAAGAACATCAGAATACCCCACAGAGACTATACATCCACACCTGCCTGGCCATTAACCCATTCAATTAGCTTCCACCAGAGGGTTCTGCTAATTATCTTAATTGCATCTTTAATGATGTGAGTCCTTTAAAACAATGAATGTATCTCTTCTAGAGCAATCAAAATGCAATAGGCTATTAAGCTCAGTGAAGCAATAAATGCTACACTGACAAAGATTTAAGAAGCATACTATCATTAGCTAAGTCAATATTGTTAAGCAACAGACATTTGCATTACATTATGATTATTTAATGTAGGAAGTTGTGTAATGTGCTCAATGTGTTTTTTTGTTTTGTTTGGGTTTTTTTTAATGAGCAAACAGGCTACTCTACTATGGATCTCTAGACCAGTATATATTACATATTTAGTTATTATTAGAGTAAATAGTTATTATTGGGTCAGTTTTATCAAAATTTATAGTTAATATTAATATTATCCAAAAAGTGTTTGCTGTTTCATGACAAAACAATAAGCACCCACTACACATAATTTTGCAAACTATATTTTCAATCAAAGTGACACCCATGTTTTATAGCCTTTTTAATTACAGTCTTTGTGAAGTGTAATGGTATAGCTGAAGGTGAGAAATACTAGGTTAAAGGTAGGGTGGGCAAACATATAGCCTTGATGACCTACATCTGACCCTCACATATTCTTTGACCCAGTTTGACATATTATATAATTTTTTTAAGGTTAATTATATATCAGTTTTCCAATGCAGTGTAACAATCTATTTGCATAATCCCATCTCTCTATAAAAAGACAAGTTATAATCAGAAACAGATATATTCTCCATCAAAACGCAGTTTGGTGTGTGCACCAGCAAGATAACATTGATGAACATTTTCATTTTGTTTGATCACAACCAGAAATTTCAGACTATTACTGGAATATGAACAACTCTAAAGAATAGTGATACATGTATAGAAAGGATTGAAAGAGTAAGCATCCAGACCTAAGTACAACACAACTGTGTGCAAGACAAGTATAGTGACAAATATGGAGATAACAAAATCAATAATCATATGCACTAGCTATCTAAAACAAATTTATTTCATCCACACACCTGTCATGCTTGTATTTATGCTGAACTGTGCTTCATCCTGTTTCATTGTAATGGAAAGTCTCATAGAATTTGAGCAAACACAGTTTCACACTGACTCTCGAATAAGACATGGACCACTGGGGATCTGAGCCTCTGTTTACCTGTGCTGTGTTAGGTCATTATTCCCCCCATCCGTATTCAGAAAGCGATGCTCAGATTATGAACAATGTGACCTGATTCGACTTAGAGAAACACACATAACATAGTGACACTTGCAAATGATGAAATCTATAAACATCTTCTGTAGGGAAAGCATTGAACTACAGGCATGATTTTCTTAACTTTGAATGGAGACACCACCCAGCAATCAAAATTTGCACCGTTCTGTTTTCAGTGTTAAAAAATAAAAAAATAAAATGATAAAGCACTCTACAAATGGTGATTGAGCTCTTACCAAAAGGTCATACATTTTTTTTATTTGTTAAGGATTCATGAACATGATCGATTGGATTCATTAATGGCACATGAAGACACACCAGATCAATCTAAATGGTAAACTGGCATCATTGTAATCATTTTGCAGCTCAGTGCTCATAAAGCCTATTAATTTGTGCTCAGAAATGATCATATATCATTTAATGAAGATATATGCAGCTTCCATGTGACATAAACCATCAGTCACTGTTCAACGTGATTTGTGGACAGGAACCCATTAACATGGCAAAAAGTTAATTAATCTTATCAAATCAAAATCTGAGATTTGTAGCTTTTAGTCCATGTCTATAAGCTTTGCAGCCATATGTTTGTGTATCTATAAATTCTTACCATACTTTTTAAGCATGTATGTCTTTCTTTTGTTGATCAGGTGGATGTGAATTTTTCAGTGAAGTCACCAAAAATCCCATATATCTTATATTCACAGACTACGAAATGAGTCTTCAGTAGGCAAACTCTTTTGAATTGTGGAATACGTCACTTTCTGGGAAACCACCTTCATCTAAGTATCACATTTTCTTTATAGCCTGGTCATTCTGAGAGCCTCTCCATGGAGATCGGACTGACACTCATGGCCAATACGGTTCCCGGTGACAATAACTGTTTTTAAAAACTTGGGCTTTGAAACCTTGGACTTTGTAAGTATCTTAGTTGTATAAGAGGTTGTTATAAGACATCCAACAAAGAAAGTGCATACACATTTTTCAAAAGTTTGCGGAGTTATGGGGTTTTGTCAGTTGTAGTGCCGCCTATTGGCAGAGTTGTACTTATGCTTGGACATTGTGCTCAGTATATATGTGTCAACTTGTAAAAATAGCCATCAAGTGTCCAATTATATCTTCCCAGTTCTTCAACATGCTTTGTAGAAATGGATATGCATAAGATCAGCTGATTCTGGGGAGTCCTGAAAGAACTCTTGCAAGCTTGGACAATAAAATTCAAGGACCAAACCATTGTACAACATGAAATATGATATAATTAGATTACATGCCTATAGCGCAATTTGTGTACTATAATTGACTAAATAGTACACTGCAGTAAAGCAGAACTACATTACCCAGTAGGCATTTTCTGACTATATGTACTGAAGGGAGGTCCAGGATTGTGAAAGGCCCAGTGCAGTGTGGTTGGTTATTCAGATTAAACTGTATCACCCATAGGGGGTTGCTCTGAGAGCTTAATTAAGTTGTTGGACACTGGCAATGATGAATGCCTCTTAACATGAGCATGCTAAGACACCGGTACCGCTGCCCTTTAGCTGTGCAGCTTCTGTTGAGCAAAATACCACCATAGCATCCATAATTGTGTCTCCCAATTCCCCTCACCTTGATGCACAACCATAATTTGATGAACAATGCCACATTGTTTTGAGTCAGAGATTCTGGTCTTTTCCAGGGTCTCTTGTCCATTTTCTCCTGTTTAGAGCATGACAGTGCAACACGACTATAATCGGCGGGATCTTTCTGGATCCTTGGTGCTTTTGGTGTTTCCTAGCATCGGTCTATTCATCACCATCGCAGGCCTCTTGCTCTGCTCTGTGTCTTCCTTCATCACTGCAGCTAATTAAAGAGCTCGGAGGTCTGCTACTGTTTCCACTGCCTTGTATTACCATTAATTACAATGACATCTCAGATCCTCGGCATAGCAGCACAGTGATTCATGGTGCAGTGCGTCTTAGTAAGAGACTTATCTTGCACACTCACACATACTCCTGTACATGGATGCACTCACACATACACACACACAAACATTATAAATTAGGCTCTACTGAAGACTGATGGCTCACAATGCAACACCATAGATCAATTAAGCATGCAAAGAACGGGGAGGCTAATCTCTGAGTAGGAGTTGGATTTTCTGCATCTTTTAATGCAAAAACACCATATTTTGAAATTATACAAACAAATAAGGCTGTAACTGAAAAGGAAAATTTTGAATTAAATTATGTGGGATTGTGTAACAGCACAACAAATCTCAGTCTACAAAATATTATATTGCACCAAAAATATTATTCTATAAAAATTATATTTTTCTAATTATATGAATTTTTATTTTGATGTATTTGTCTGATTTTAAAGAGCAACATCCTAGTCTGTCTTCATAGTAATTATTCTAGGAAAGAGTACACCTCAAGTTGCCTTTCTAAAATAGAATTAACTTCTGATACCCATTCTGTTGTCTGTGATGCCCGGGAATGAGTCTGAAATTGAACTGTATAGATGTCCCTAATCGAATAGAGACATGATCGGGCTAAATGCAGGGGGTGAATCTTATGGGTGTGTGGCAGAGAAAGAAATTTAGGAAAAGATAGAGGCGATAGAAGAATTTTGCTAAGGCCCACGAGTAGATAAGCTGCGCCCAGGGAATTGCTCTGTAAACATTGTCAGTGATTGACATGACACCCCAGTTTGTGGGAAACTTAACAGTTTATTATCTGCCTGAAAACCCGCATTTTACAGATCCACATGCTGTTTTAGAGGTGCGTGTGAGAGGTATACGGGTGTTTGAGGATTAGGAGGTTTTTATTCTCAGCATAAGGCCCGGTTGAAGAAGTATCTGATGCCTCAGAGGGTGAAGCTCAGTCGAGCTCTCCAGTAAATAAAGATTCTGAAGATAGAGAGTTGAACTGACAAGCTTATGGACTTGGACAAAGTGAGCAGGCATACAGCTCAGCTTTTATACAAAAGAAAAATATTCTGAAAGGGGGAGGGGTGGTCATCCTCTCACCTTTTAGTCCAAAATCAATTAAATAATTGAAATGTAAAATGTCAAAGGTAAATAAAAATGTGATTTAAATGGTTTTATAGTTCATGTCTGAGCTCAAAATAATCACAGTAATATGTGAAGAGATGGGGAATCGATTTCAAAAATAAACCACCGTCGACATCTGGTGGTAATCAAGATTCTTGCAGTTTGAAGTGCTTGTTCCTCTGTCGTCGAAAGGTGTCGCTGTTTCGCAATGTGAAATAATGCGAATATTACAGAAAAATATTCTAACTTTGCGGAATCAGTGGAGATCTTTTTTTAACAATGTTAAATAATATGAATTTAATTGTAATATACAAACTATTCAAATAATATATTTAAAAATTAGCATATACTGAAGGAAAATGAAAGAGTAAGGATAAACGCTTTAGTTTAGTTTAACTTGTTTATTAACATAGTACTAGCATATTGGATGTTTAGTATTAAAAAGCATTCTGCATGACCATATTTTAGATGCCTTAAACCTACCCATACCTAACTTAACAACTACCTTACTAACTATTAATAGCAGCCAGCAAATTAAAAGTTTACTGAGGTAAACGTCGTATTAATAGAGAGAATGTGCCCTTAAATTACAGTGTGACAAAGGAAAGTAAATTAAATATCACAATCAAATAGATTTACATTAATAGTATTACAGATACGAGAATTTGACCCACCTGACAAAATATGTTGAAGCAAAAAAGAAGAAAAAGAAGAACTTAAATACAGCGCTGAAGGCCGATTGCATGCACTCTTTGCCATATGATTAGGCATACAAACCCCTCCCCTTTCCTGCGGGGGCGGGATCTGACGCGTCCGGATCCGCCCTGATGTCCAGATGACAGCACGGACAAGATGGCGGCCAGCTGGGAAGTGAAGTGAGGATGTCAACATAATTTCTTCAGTTCAAACAAGACAGGATTTTCACCACCCACCCCCTCGACCAATCCGCGATATAGTTCATGTTCCGTGCATCTGTTTTAGGAGCCAACACCGGGGCATTTTTACGCAAACGTGCGCATGTTTTTGCGCTATGTTTTGGAAATCCGTTTGCGCAAAGATGACCATCAACTCTTGACGAGCAATCTGGCCTGCTTGAACCTCCAAACCCATTCCAGGAGTCAACAAAAAGAGCGTCTCAACATCCGATCGCACGCTACACCGACTGAAAACTCTGCAATCGGTCCGATCGACGCTGTTCTGACGGGGGTTCGCGGTGATTTCCGCGAGGAAGAGCAGCGGTTCTCATTAAAGCTGCGGAAGTGGAGGAGAGGTTTTCACACCAGTCATCTTTCACATGCACTTTCTGTCCTCCCGTGGATGCTCTTCGCTCCATTATCCAGCTGTAAAATACCTGAGACCGCGTTAAAACTCGGGCAAACGGGTCCCGGTGGTGCATTGGCTGTATTTTGTCCGGAAACAGTGTTTCTTTTTTTTTTGTTGTTGCCAGTTTTAGTGTTTAAAGTGACGCCATGGCTCATTCTCCAGTGCAGGGCAGTCTGCCTGGGATGCAGGTAAAGAAACTCACAGCATCGTTTATTAAAGTGTATATGTATTGTGTAATGTTCCTCCCTTTCATAAGCATAAGAGTTTTTACTCTCTGATAAGTTGCAGAAGATCTGTTTGACCCCCCCCCCCCCCCCCCCGTAAATAATGGTAAACATAAACGTGTTATGAAGTATGTGTGTTTTTTTTAATCAATAAGTTCGTTTTATTGTTCTATACATGCAGGACCCATCATGTATGAAGTAGGACAGTTCCAATGAAGAACCCTTTTCAGGGTCAATCTATTAAAATGTTCATGTTCATGAACCATTCTCTTCTTTAAAACACAAAGATCCAATAAAGAATGGAAAATGTGAAGTTGAAGGGTAGAGGCAAAAGGAAAGAGGGTGATGAGGGATGGAGAGATGTCTCCAGAGAGTAGCCATCATAACTGGGTCTCTGTTCATGCTAGGCTATATGACTGGTTTGTCCTCAGGACAAGAGAGCAATCTGCCATCCCAAGTAGCTGAAATGGCTTATCGCTCCTTTAGGTTGAATGTGCAGGAAGCCATTGTTGGCCAAGAACCTCCATCTTGAAAGAAGGCCATTAAAACCAAAGAGCATCCATGTGATAAGAGGAAAACCGGAATTATGTAGGAGGTCACAGATTTCCACAGGGAGGGCTACTGTTCACCCGTTCTGAGAGCATAGTGATTCTCTTGTATTTCCTTCTGGGTCACAGAGGAATTGTGGTGGGCATCCATTAGGAACATAGCTGAAGCCTGGATGCTCTTTCACCTGGCTGTAACACACCTCATATGGACCGGCCTCAGAGTTTCCAGCTCCCTAAAACACAACCACAGATAGGAGCCAAGGGATGACGTGGCCTTCGAAAAGAATTTGTTGGCTGTTACACCTGTCAGTGTGCATCGGGATCAGGATTAGAGATCAGCTGGGAGTGTGGGCGAGCAATCAGCATTAGGGCTGAATCAGGGAGCAAAGCCTTCATCATCTCTGTGATGGGACGGGCCGATGACAGCTAATGAATCTCTGAGTGATGCATTAAAGGGCTTCTCTGTGGGTGCGTGCGCTTTGAGGAAAGATGTGTGAAAATCATCTGTGTCTGAAAAAATGGATTTGTGTGTGTTCATAGGATAGCATCACTATTTGACAGAGCGCAGACTGGCAGTTGATCATTTATCACAGTGAATACTGTTCACTGGCCTCTTTTTTTCCCTCTTTCATAAAGGTTTTTGTCATCTTTTGAGTATATTTGCTTTAGGGCTGCACGATAAATCAAATGTTGTCAGTGAACAACGGCTCTGTGTAGTAAAAGCTTCTCCATGTGAAAGCGCACAGGTTACAGTGATTTACCGCTGATTACAGAACCGGCATTCCTGATAAGATATGCATTAAATATCGCATGCGATTTATCGCGAAAAAATGCAACTACCAGCATAGCAAGCAAAGAAAAGAAAAGGTTATAATTGTTTAATGTCAAAGCCCAATCAAAATCATTTTGTTGTAAATTTCCTTGGTAGAATCTAGCCAAATTAGACGGAGGTAAACGTAGACAGGATGTTTGATACATGAAAATATGAAAAAAAAATGCTTTATAGTTTTAGAAGAATTCTTTCTAGAGTTCAGAAGCACAGCATTTAACTGATATCAGAAGATTTTGTTACATTATGAATATCTTTACTGTCACTTTTGATCAATTTTGATATGCCCTTGCTGAATAAAAATATTAATCTCTTTCAAAAAAAAAAAAAAAGAAAATCTTACTGGCCCCAAATTTTGGAACAATACTGTATATTTATTGAATATGGGTTTATTAATAACCATATACATTCGAGAAACTTAATTATCAGTTTTCCTATATCTAGCTTACGTTTTGTTGATAATTTAGCATTTTACTCTGATAGCGTTCCACTGTACACAGTGTTTTTGAAAAAACTCATTAAAAAAGCTAAACGTCACATATCTTTGTAATGCAGAGATTCTTGATTCGAATGAAGCAAACTATTTTAAGATCAAATCAACACAGCAGGTACAATCAGTGTCTTTGTCAGACCGCCAACAAGGCGTCATGCTGTGATCACATTGTGTTTTCCAGCTATTGTAATCTACAGGCATCTTTTTACAAAAATAAATAAATAAATGTATGCGCAATATTTTTTTTTTTTTTTTTTTTTGTTATTCAATACCACTAAGAATTACAGTGATTATGAGGTTTGTTCTGTTTAGGAACAGTGTCACCTTTCAAAAGAGACCAAAACCATGCATATACTCCAAATGATTGAAGAACAGGATGCTTTAGGTTTGCCTTTTTCTTAGGCTGATTTTACAGGAATGCTATTGGGTCAATGAAAATCCTTCTGATTTGAATACTGTAAAGTGTTTGTTTTAAGGACATGTATGTTAAACAGTATTTGATACTGATTTGGGTTGAAATACAAACGTTGAGAAGCACTTGAATAAATGAAACCAGTGCTGTTTGTATAAAATGAAATGGAAAAAGCTGATCAGCTCTTTCAGCCTTATATCAAAGCCAAGGTATCCCTAAACAGATTTCCATTTATTCACAATACCCTGAGGTATGAGGCATCAGAATAATGTCCTTTAGGCTGCTGTCTTTCATCTTGTATCTTTGGTGCACTAATGCTGTGGACGATCAGCTCTGTTGTCATCCATTTAACTGGATTTTACACTTTCATGAGGTCCCCGTGAAATCCTGCCTGCGTGTACCTCCCGCAGCGCCTCTGAAATTGCACCGGACAAGCTGTTCTGTTGTTGTGTTCGGCATCAGTATGACTCTGCGTTCAGTAGGTTTAGCGTTTATGCTACCAAAAGAGATTTGGAGGATTTTAAGGTCGTGAATTTTTGCGTGCTCAGAGGACTTACACGGCAGCAGTTCCACATTGTCTTCAATTCTGGACACACCGACGGTTCGTCTAGCATGGGTTGTTTTGCTCTGTTTGAATGATGGTTATGAAGTGGCTGTGATGTTTTGGACTTGTTTTGGAGGATTGTGTTAAAGTTAGAGCAGTCTGAGGTTTACAGGTTTCCTCGGTTAGTTCTCTTTTTCTCTTTTCATTATTTGAGTGCTTTGCAGATTAACCACCATGGACTCTGCAACAAACTGCCACATGCTAATAATGTTGACGCTGTTTGTATCGCTCTCTGGGTTTCCTTTTAGAAGGCCTAAGGGGTCTGCAATATTCAGGGTCATTGCTGAGAACTTTGGGAACTTTGGTCCCAACCAGATGTGCTTCAGTTCTTAAATATACTCAGGACTTGCTTCAGTAGCACTTCAGAGAACTTCTAGTCGAACCAAATGCTGGATTAAAAAAGCCTGTCTTGAGATTTTTCAGAAGTATCATTGCAGAATGTTTAACCCAAATCCATTTCAGTGATACATTGAGGTCATTTTAAGTATTGATCACCCCTCCACCTTGTTACTTTAGCTTAGAAAACTCTTCCCGCCTTTAAAAAATATATACACTTTTATGCAGTGTTGAGCACAAGGCTCTTTTCTGAATGGAATTCTTACCTTAAAATGTCACATCATGCAATTTAAAAGTACTACATGAATTCATAAATTGTTTAATCTGCTTAAAGCTGAATAGGGACCTATACTGACTTTACTTTGTTTTTTCATTGCAGAATTTAAAAGCAGATCCTGAGGAGTTGTTCACCAAGCTGGAGAGAATCGGTAAGGGTTCATTCGGAGAGGTGTTTAAGGGCATCGACAATCGCACGCAGAAAGTTGTGGCCATCAAGATCATCGATCTGGAAGAGGCTGAAGATGAGATCGAAGACATTCAGCAGGAAATCACAGTGTTAAGCCAGTGCGACAGTCCCTTTGTCACCAAATACTACGGTTCCTACCTAAAGGTGAGTGGCTGGCATATGCAAAAAAAGGTCATGCTTTATAACCTCAGGGATGAGAGTCTTGACAGCTGCTTTTCCACTGTTGAGCCAGGGCTAACATTTAACCGTTAGGGTTGTGACTGTGAGGAAATTTTCCCACTGGTTAATCGACATGTGACAACATCAGTAACAGTGGTATCACTATGGAGGCGGGGCGTTCCATCTTTTTCTAGCTTTCCTTCTCTTTTAAATAACTTGTAAGAACAGCGTGCACATTTTACTTTCACTTTCAAATATAGTGGCAATTCAGCGTAAAACAATTGTTTGTTCGACTTTTCACGCTTTCCTTTGCTTTTAAATAGCTAAAAGGAGCCCTACGCATTTTACTTTCTCAATACTCTACTTAGCTGCAGTTCGGTGTCAATTCCTCGAATGCAACAACAAAATACAACGTCAAACTCACTTTAGCGTATATATAAAACATAGAACTTTTATTAACAAAACAAGTAAAAATACACCATGCTATAGGGCAGGCTATGCCTGTTATAAAATAACAAATAACTTACATAAAGTTTAAATAGGTATTCAAAATTGTGAAATAAATGAACATGTATAATATATAACCAAATAAAAAAGAAACATAGAGCATTAATTAGCAAATAGAGTAAGAAAGCTTGGAGGCACGTCATACACCTTGATGTCCAATAAAATAAATAAATGACACAAAGTTTAAATAAAGTAAAAATCTGCAATGTTTAAAAAAACTTCCAAAATCACCTAAGATAAATGGCAAAAGTCAACAGGCTTTTCAGAATTCAAAATGTTACCTAACAGGAGCTTTTGCATTTAGTTTCGAATCTAAATCTAAATGCTGCGGTGGGGCAAGTGTTGTAACTGGTGTTGAGGCTGAACACCGGTATCACCATCAACACTGTGTATCGCGGCAAGCCTATTAGCCGCGCTGGGCCAATAGCCTCGCACAAAACAAAACAGCTCAATCAGGTCTTTTAAGTCCAAATGCGCACACATATAACAAAGTAGAAAAATATTGATTAACCCTTGTATGTTTAGGTCACACTTCTTTAATGAATTTTCCACGATGTGTGTAATATGAGAATGTTTGGGTGCTGTCTCCCGCCTGACTATACGGTTATCCTTTCAGCCATAGCAACAGAGGGAGCTCACAGACAGAAAATCTTAGTTATGAGTTACACCGAGTATATGAAATATATGACTCATGCTGATGTAGAAGTCCAGAATCAACAAAGACACGTGGAGGAGACAGAACTAATATGAAACCAAATAAATTCATGATATAATCCTATATGATTTGTACTTCAAGCGGGCTGGTATTTTCATAAGCATAACGTATATTTATAATGGCAATGTATAGCACTCCGGACCCCAAAGAGTATCAGTGAGGACTCAAGCAACTTCTTGATGGTTCAAGTAGGCAAGTAGGATTAAAGGCTTAGTTCACTCAAAAAAGAACGTTCTTTATTAATTTACACATCCTGTTTTTCCAAAATGTTTGTTCAACTTTGAAACATAAGGATATTTTTTATGAAATCTGAGAGATTTTGGCCTCTCTGCTGAGAGTCCATTACACCCAAAAAATTGATGCATGAAAAGATTGTAAAAGAAGTCCATATGAATCAAGTGGTTTAATCGAAGTCTTACAAAGAAACACAATCATATTATGTGATGAGCAAATGTAATTTAGGCTTTTATTCACATATAAACATTGATCAGTGGATATGCGTAGAGTACATCAAATATGGTAAACCGAATCTCAAAAGTGCTTGCCTGACACATAATAACCACTGAGGTTTTTTCTCACATTTCACGCAAGCACTTTGGAGCTTCCGCAACCATTGAGGTTTGTTTTTTGTGCATCAAGCAAGTACGGTAAAGCTGCTGTTTAGCATTTATGATGTGGGTTTGATATTGGTTTGAAATGACAGGAAGGTGAGTAATAGATTTCATTTTTTGGGGAACTCTTCAGCTTTTACCTTTGATTTCAAAGCCTCAATACTCCAACTTATAAGAAAACACTGTTCCCTCATCCTCAAGTAGTCATTTTAATCTTCCAATTTGGTACTGAAGAAAGCTTGTTTGTTAACTCACCACAGTTGAAAACAGTTGTGGTACTTAATGAAGTATGGAGTTGGCAACACAAAGCCTTTTTTTCTTTTGCTGAAGTGATGCCAGCACACTGACATTTCTATAGTCCAATTCTGGCTTCAAAAAAACAGCTTCCTCTAGAAGCTCATCAGTCTGTTGTTCTTTTGAGAGATGAAGGCTATTCCATCTGTGAGAGTACAATACCATCTTGAATCAAGACAGCATTCTGGATTTAAACAGGACAGAGAGAAGGGGATGTCCCAGATGCATGCCAGAAAGAGGACATCAGAGTTTGAGAAACAGACACCCCTCAGGTCCTCAACTGGCAGCTTTGTTCAATAGTGTATGCCAAACAGCAGATTCATCAGAAATTTGGAGAAGACTGGGTTGTGGGCCCTGTAAGTAGAAAGAAAAAGAATACAATTCATCTGAAGTTGGCAAATACGAAAAAATGGTAGAATGGCCAACTTAGAGACTGGACAGTAAATGATTAGACGGGTGTTATTGGTGACTGAAACTAGGTTTGAGGTAATGAGAACAATTTGATAGTAATATCTGCAAGAAGTGCCAATCAAAGCCATGCGAAGTGCTACAGAAGGTCAGTTTATTAAGAAACTAGTTCTGCCCATCTGTCATTGTTCACTCAAGTATCCTCCATTTACAGTTTGAAGAATACAGAATTTATTTAAAATAGAAAAAAAGATTTGTGACATTATTTTTACTGAAAATTCCTGTGACTTTAAGTGATTCTGGAGACCTTGATTATTTGGTTCAGGTGTGTTCGATAGGGCTGTGCAAAAAAATGGAATGCGATTTTCATGCGCATCTCATCAGTAAAAACGCTCCTGTAATTAGAAGGATATCTCCAGCACATGCGTTCAGATCAGGGTTGCCAGGTTTTCACAACAAATCCTGCCCAGTTGCTCTCTCAAAACTAGTCCAAAACTAGCCCAAGCGGGTTTCCAGGAGATTCCCCGATAAAAATTGCTTCCCGGGGTAAAAATATTTGTCTACTGACAACTAACACAAAATCGCTTTCAAAATCAACAAAGAATCGCCTGCAATTTTAAAATCGATTTTGTGTTAATTGTGTAAATTACGGCTTTGTAAATGCCAACTAGTGTTGCCAAGTCTTTGGTTGTTTTTCATGTCCACGGGTCAAAGCGACCCCAATACCAATAACGTGATATTTATCCCCTAAAATGCAACTTTTATCAAGGCAACCCTGCCAAAAAACGTATATTTTAACCCCAGGAAGCAATTTTTATCGGGGAACCTTCTGGAAGCGAGATTGGGCTAGTTTTGAGAAGCACCTGGGCAGGATTTGTTGTGAAAACCTGGCAACCCTGATCTGAACGCATGTGCTGGAGATATACTTCTAATTACAGGACCGTCTTTTCTGATGAGATGCGCATGAAAATTGCATTACATTTTTTGCGCACCCCTAGTGTTTGATTAGGGTTTGAGCTGAACTTTGAAAGGAAAGTGGGTCCACAGGAGCAGGCCTGAAAACCTATGCTTTAAACTTTAAAGTTCGTGAAATTTAAGTCATTGTCTTTTGTCATGTGTTGTTCATGACAGCGTGTAGTTAAAAGTAAATTTCTGGGACCATGTAGTACTACTAGTTAACAAATTGTAGCTATATTTGGAGATTGATTTGCAGCGTTTTGTGGTTCATGTTTTGTTCCATGCTAGTTGGGTAAATCAGGGAGATATGATTCCTGTATCGCATAGGCCTACATTAATGTGTGATAGCACTATTTGGCAAGATTTGTACAGTAAAGCTGTTAGAGGGTTAAAATAATCACACCTCATTTCGCTTTGTTTTTCAGTTGAAGTAGAATTCAGACAGTTCAATATGACTTGAGCTCACACTGATGACCTTAGTTATTACTATTTGGCACGCCGTCAGGCAGCATGTTCAGTCCACTTCCTACTGTGAAAAAAAGTGTAAAACTAGCATGTGTGGGTGTTCTTTAAATCAGCCTTGAAACCATTTCAGCCTTTCTGTCTCACGCTCTTTCCTCCTCAGAAACAGTATGTGCCAAATGTTCATAATCTTTGATGCCCCATTTAGAGCTGAGATTCTCAACATTAAACTTAAGCTAAAATATCCTGTCATAAATGAAAGCTGAAAATGTGGGTGTTCACTTAAAGCTCAAGTTAAAAGGGACCATAGTGAAGTGTTGTAATGTCACTTTTCTTTTTGTTGTGCGTTTAAAGCTTCTAGCCAGAAAGAGAGAAGCACAGACAGCAGCTGTAATTTCAGCCTGGGGGAATATTCAATACGTATTTTTGGGAGAGAAACACATCCTGTAGCATCACTTATTGCTTTGAAGATCTGTAATAATGAACAGGAAGTGAAATAACTGAATTTTTTTTTTTTAAACTAGGTTTATTTTCCTGCCTGTGCAAAGCTCACTGTTAATTAACTCTTGCAGTGTTTGCTAATCCATTGCTAAGTTGTTCCAGGGGATTTAGGATCTCGCCAAGGTATCCTGGATGGTTGTTTAGATGTTTTGTGTGGTTTCTAGGTGGCTGTATACTGTCCCAGGTCAAAAGAGCTCACCTTCAAGTTCCTGTAGCTTACACTGCAGGAGGAACAAAATTATTTTTATCACAGATTTTTTTCCCCTCACTTTTTTCCCCTTAAGGCCATACCTTATTAAATTCGGCAAAGGTTTAGAAGGAAAAATCGATTAATAGTTTGTTTTCAGTGTTGTAGCAATGTATGGGGCCCTGCTCACACAGGAGTCACTTTCAAATCAAGCAGCTTTCTGTTGCTCAATGTAGCAGATTTGTGTCACCAACTTCAACCTGTTGCAAAATCTGCTGTTACTGGATTTTGATGACGGGGCAGTTGTAGCCTAATGGTTAGAGCATCAGACTTTTAACCAGAAGGTTGCGGGTTTGAGTCTCCGGTATGGCAGGAGTTGTCTGTGGACAGAGTGAATGACCAGTGCTCTCTTCCACCCTCAATACCACAATTAAGGAAAGACCCTTGAGCAAGGCACTGAACCCACAACTGCTCCTTTGGCGCTGCAGCAATATGGCTGGCCACTGTAGCTTGTGTGTGTCTGTGTTCACTGCTATGTGTGTGCGCTTGGATGGGTTAAAGGCAGAGCGTAATTCCGAGTATGGGTCACCACACGTCATTTCACGTTCACGTTCACTCAAATTTGCAGCACTTTATGATTGCTTTCCTTAATGTCCGATTCTGTAGATTCGGATAGATTGCATAGATTCCAATCGAAGTGACTGGATTTTGATAACTGAAATTTAGCAGCCTGCAGCAATTAGGCTATTGTAGAACGTAGGCTTAACTTTGTAACTTTTAAACTGTCAGCAAATCGTTTTTGCTTTTTTTATTGTTTTACATGTTCTTGTTAAAGGTCCTGTTTTACGCGCTTTTTTGAAGCTTTGATTGTGTTTACAGTGTGCAATATAACATGTTCATGTTTCGCGTGTAAAAAAAACACAGTATTTTTCACACAATTCACCTATCTGTATACTGCTGTTTTCACTGTCATAAAAATGGGCTGATGTCTTCCTTGTTCTATAAAGTCCCTCCTTCAGAAATACGTAACGAGTTCTGATTGGGCCAGCGGTTCCTGTGTTGTGATTCGAGAGCAGCTTAGAGCACGCGATCCTCCTGTAAACGCGATTGGACTAGTTTTGGAGTAGTTTTGAGAAGCAAGTGGGCAGGAGCATGTGCAGGAGATGTATTTATAGTCACAGGAGCGTTTTTACTGACGAGATGCGCATGAAAATCGCAATTTTTGCACAGCCCTAACATCTAGTTAACAAAACTAAACAGCGTTGCCCTTTGTGTAATAAGTTACAGAAACTGTTAAACGCACCAACTTAAATAATGAAATACACTCACAGGTTGTGGTCCATAAACAACACCTTCTCCAGACAAAGAGGGAACTGCTCCATCTTTCAAGAATAATCATTGTGCGAATACGGCATTAAACTGATTGAGATTGAGAAAGTTGTCCTCAGCAAGCTGTCCTCACATAGTTTTACACGTGGATTATAGTTTTCCGGAACAGAGTTAAACACAAATTGTAACCATTAATCTCCAAGTACAGCGTCCTTGGGAAGCCCAAACAAAGATTATTGGACTCCGAGATGGAAATAACAGCGTTTCAACGACATGGCGAACACAAATGCAGCTGTTCCTTCTCCGTTGGAGTGCAACAAGGCCACGCCCCCTGTTTGTGAATTCATGTGGGCGGAGGTTAGTCAAAAAACTGTTTTAGTGATGTCATTACTGCAGGAACTAGAGGGATGTAGTCCAAACCGGTCGTTTTTTTGTAGGTGAATTCTGTTAAATCAAATATCTCGCTTGGCATTGAACTTTGAGCTTTAGAATTTTACAGATATTATTTATACTCTAACAACAACATTACACACTAACTAAAGTTTAAAACATGTAATCACGAAGAAGGGGGCCTTTAAGAAATACGGGCATGTAAACATGATCGGGGGAAAGTCGGCTCCTTAGTATGTTAACAATAAGGACAGCCGCGGAGAAAACGCGCTCTGACGGCACAGACGTTGTCAGGACTCACAAATAACGGTGTGCTAAGTGAATACGTTTTGTGAAGCGCTTCGTGTTTTCATTTTACCACTGAATGGGATCCTCATCTGGTGGAATACATGGCTCCAGCAAGAACTGTTCCCACTCGTCTTGGCTGGACTCTCTGTAATCATCGCTGAAGAACTGGCTCAGCCTTTTCCGACGAGTGGGCATTGAATCCTCTTCATCATTGGTGATGGCGGCTGCATCCGCACCACTCGCATCAAGGAATATTTTCTGATAATGTTCAAAAAAGTTTTTTTTTCTTTCTTCTCTCATGTTTTCATCGAGAGTTTCATCAAGAGAGTTTGTGCCGAGGGGCTAGGGCAGACGCGAAAGAGGAGTTTTCATTGCATTTTCCAAGTTAGCGTTGTTTATTCGTTGCTTGAGAGATGCCGCAACAAAGTTTTTCAATTCGGTCACTTTCTCTGATTCTCCACGGCATATTTGAAGTACTGTAGAAAACCGCAGTTCTTAGGTGCCGTTCACATATCACGTCTTTTGTGCGCTCAAGTTCGTTATTTCCAATGTAGGCACACGGAATGCGCATTCATAATGGAACCGATGTGGTCGCAATGCGCACGCGTTAAAAAAATCTCAATTTTTCAGAATGCCGCAAGTGCAGCGCAGGTCATGTTACAAGAACTAAACATTCAACTTCATCCTTTCCCGTAACAACGTTGAAAGCTCAGCCAAGATGAAGGAACAGCTGATCATAGCTGTATATGGATTGTCATTTTGAAATAAATTTAGTACCAGAGTTACTGAAAGCGATTTTTAGTGCTGCAAATCCATTTATCCTTTGCTGAAATTTCCGCATCTTAATGGAGAGAGCACGTCATTGTTGCTTAGCAACGGCAGACACATCAGGAGCGCTTCTGCTCGAGCGCTTTGGAAAGAAGGAGAAAGCGGCGCCTAGCGTTTTCAACACGTTTTTAGGCGTGATATGTGAACGGCCCCTTATTCATTCATTAAATGTTTTTTGCTTGCATACATCTTCAAAAATGCCGTGGAGAATCACAGAAAGTGACCAAATTAGGTTTTATTGTGAACTTTTTTTTTTTTTTATAATTAGAGCAGAATGAATTTTCGAATGTTCGACTATCCGTGCACACCCCTAGTAGATGCCCCATTCGACTGCTTCAAGCACATAGACGAGTAAATTTTAACGGTCAATTTGACATCATCCACCATAATAATCAATGAATATTTGAAGATGCCACAATCCTGCACAGCTGATGGTTGTAAAAAACTCAGGATTTAAATTTCCGAAGAAATGGGACAAACTTTCACAGGTGAGAATGTGTTGGTTTGTGTTTTTGAATGTATTATTTCAATATTACCAGCTTTTAAACATTGGTAATTTGCGTTACTTTTATGGTGAATGACATCAAGTTGACCTTTTGAATATAGTGGAAGGCTTGTGTATAGCGGCCCATTGTAACAGTCGCATAAGAGGCATCTATACATGTACATATCTATGAGTACAACAATGTGCAGGATGTTATTGTTTACACGGTTCTCAAGGATACTCAGAGCAAATATGGGCAGCCACGCCCCCAGAGTTTTCAAACTAAAACGCGGTCTGTAGCATTTTTTAAGTCTCTGGTTCAAAAATGCCAGGGTAGTGTAAACGACAGGCATAACCGTTAAGCAAAAGTTAAGAATTTTAAAATGAAAACGCACTAGTGTAAACGTAACCTTAGACTAACAAGAAAGTTTTGAGTTCTGAAACATTTTTTTTTTTTTTTTTTTTTATAAGATTGTGATATTATATTTTGGGAAGATCGCCCACACCTAGTGTGAGATATTCACCAAAGTTAAAAAATTAGGTTTAGGGGTCAGTATGAGCATATACCAAAAATAAAAATTTCAAATAGAAATTTGTGTATCTTAGTTTTGGCATGACTTGCCAGTACTACTGTGAGCAGTAGACCATAAATGAATTATCTCAGGTGCAAAAGTGAGAGAGACACACAAAGCGCTCTACACAGAAAGATGAAAGAGCACACAGAACTTTGTAGCTGCGCTGCGGTGAACCATTAGGTGCAATAAATAAATCGTTCAGTTTTAAGAGGCTCTCGGCGTGCTTCTTCGTTTTCAGTTTCTTCAAACACAGATGCTCACTTTCTCTCACTCTTAGTGGGAGGTATGTAACCCAGTTTTCACTCTTCCCTCTCTCTCAGACTAGCTAATCCCAAATTAAAGGAGATTTTAGGATTACACTTTTGGTCATTTGCCCTCTCACTAGAAAATGCCCCGACTCCTCTAGAAAAGTAGTTGTTGTTTATTTGTGAGTCGATGGATTTTTCTTACCCTTTGACACCCAGTTCTTCTTCGTCTCTTTCTCTTGCTGTAGGACACAAAGTTATGGATCATCATGGAGTATTTAGGTGGTGGATCTGCCCTGGATTTGGTACGATGCAAAACGATCTTAGAAATATTTACGTGTGTGTGTATATATTTATATATATGCATGTATGTGAGTGTATTGATATATACATATAAATATACACAGTACAACCACACATTATTTAAACACAAACTTTAATTTTGGATGCGATTAATAAATTTTTTTTTTGTTGTTGTTGTTGTGATGGGCTTGGGCTTGTGTTTGATCATTGTTCTCTTTCAGCTGGAGCCTGGTGCTTTAGATGAAACACAGATCGCCACCATCCTGAGAGAGATCTTGAAAGGCCTGGAGTATCTACACTCTGAGAAGAAGATCCACAGAGACATCAAAGGTATGGATGGTAGATTCAAGGTCATCTTGACCTTAGACCACCATCTTATGCATACTGCACACAAAAATGTTCAGATCTCTTTTGCAACTTTCTGGAGTCAGGGTGTGCACTGTTTTCATCTGTCCACCGAGATGCAAAGTTTCATTTACAAAGTACTAGGCTTCTACGTTGAACACTTCTGAGAAGGTTCTGTCTGGGTTTACAGCATATATAAAATAACTATTAGCAGTTAGAATTATTAGCAAGTATGCATTATCAATTGTACAGCTTCATTTTCATGGAAACAATCTGTTATTACTATTTTGTTTATTTACAAAAATTGCTGAGCAACTTTCCGTTTCTTGTCACTGTGAAGAAAGAAAGTAAAAACGTATGTAAATGTTTTTGAAATGGGGTTCAGACTTTTTTTTTTTCCGCATTAAGTGTTTATCAAATAACACTAAATACAAGAGTACAGAGACAGGAGACTCAGTTCTGGATTCTTCCTCTGCTATTCACTTTTGTTTAACAAAATACTCTGTTCATGAGCACCACCAAGTCATGATTTTAGGCAACAGCAGCTGCTCTGACATTTGACCAAAATGCTAAATCTCTTGGTTGGCCAGTTTTCTTCACAGTGTGATGGAAAAGATTAGAACACACACGGTCCGTCAGAACAGCAGTTCATTCAAATTAAAATGTAACACACCAAATAAACAGGCCTCTGTTTTTTTCAGTTTGTTAAATGAGTGAAGTACATGTATAGATCTGAGATTGTCAAACCTTTTGATGGCCATTTATATAATTATCATAAATGATTAAGATGACAAAGTTAAATAAATGTTTCATTGTACTAAAGCAGGTTGGTGGAAAAAAAAAAGATTTATTTGCACATATAGTAAGATACTAGCTATTAAGTTGACAACATATCTGATATTAACAAAATAAATAAAAATTAGTTCAGTCAATACAGTAATGGCACTGAATTATCTGGTTTCTGACTATTCCTTAGAAATCATAATGACTTGGTAAATCAAATTTGTAAAAAACAATATTTCATATCTTAAACATTATTGGTATAAAATGTTTAAACTTATAAAGGCACAAAAAATGCATTATGTGAAATATTATTATTATCATTATTATTTGACTTTATCATGGACCGCCAGCGCACCTTTTGGCCCTCCAGGGTTTCCAGACCCCAGCTTGAACCATAATGTATATTCATACACTCTTAACCAAACTTTCCATCCATCACTTTTTTGTTCCTTTCAGCTGCAAATGTATTATTGTCAGAGCAAGGGGAGGTGAAGCTGGCAGATTTCGGTGTGGCCGGTCAGCTCACAGACACGCAGATCAAGCGGAACACATTTGTGGGCACACCCTTCTGGATGGCCCCAGAGGTCATCAAACAATCTGCCTATGACTCAAAGGTGAGGGTCACTGTAGACACGCCAATGAAAGTCCATCATCACCAGACGTCTGGCTCTGGATTAGGTGTTGATAGGAATTACTTGTCAGTTTTTCCATATGATTCATTTAGATGAGTGATGACTGTTCCACTTCCACATGACCTGGCATGAAGACATTGCCCGTTCACATCAGTTCATTTATTGAATTTTTTTTGCTTTTCTTTCAAGGCTGATATTTGGTCATTGGGCATCACGGCGATTGAGCTGGCTAAAGGAGAGCCGCCCCACTCTGATCTGCACCCCATGAAGGTGCTGTTCCTCATTCCAAAGAACAACCCCCCTACACTGGAGGGCAGCTACTGCAAACCTCTGAAAGAGTTCGTCGAGGCCTGTCTAAACAAAGAGCCCAGTTTTGTGAGTATGCTCATTGGGGATTCCCAGAGGTCATTTCCTCTGATCCTTCTGGCAGAACAGTTTATTCTATTGCTGCTAGTCAGGTCATGATCTTTTTATGGTTATTAAGGCATGTTCTATAATTGTACCTGCATCAAATAACAACACCGAGGTTTCGTATCAAAGGACCAATCTCACACTTTCTTACATCTTTCTGCCTTTCTCTCAGAGACCGACAGCAAAAGAGTTGTTGAAACACAAGCTCATCGTGCGCTATGCGAAGAAAACCTCCTATCTGACAGAGCTCATCGACAGATACAAGCGCTGGAAGGTCGAAAAGTCCCGAGCGGAGTCCAGCTCCGATGAATCTGACTCGTACGCAACTCAAAACACAAAGATTTTCATATATGTATTAAAGGAATAGTCCACCCCAAAAAAATTCAAATTTTGTCATCATGCATTTCTTTCTTCTGTGAAACATGCAATGATATTTGGAGAACCCTGGATCACATTTACCTCTACTGTATGGATAAAAAACACTGAGACACTTCATTTATGTTCCACAAGATAAAGCCACGCAGTTTTGGAATGACATGAGAATGAGAGAATGAGTGACATAATGTTTATTTTCAACTGGTTTCTATCCTGGGTTAAAGGGTTAGTTCACCCAAAAATGAAAACTAGGCCATAAATTACAAGTCGATTTGTCTTTGATCTTTCAAGCTGTTTAATACCAATCAGCGGGCGTTGCAGTGCATAAGTCCAAAAGAAGCTAAATAAAAAGCACCCATCCATAATAAAAAGTGTCTCACAGTTCCGGGGGGTGAACAAAATCCTCCTGTAGTGAGGATAAGCCAACATACAGTGCTAGTAAAGTTTAGCAGTTACAAGTATGAACTGTGTGAAATGTGGAAGATCTAAGAACATAATCAAGGATGACTTTACTGCAGGGTTAAAGAGTTAACAACAAGAGTTGACCGCTTTCATAATAAAGCCATTTGATCGAAAGTGGTTACTCACAAGCTGCTCCATTAACTAGTCAAGCGACTTAAATAACTATCTCTAACATCATCTAGATTGCACAATCAGTAGTTTTCTGCCTTGCTGGTTTTTGGCCCTCTCCTAAATTCTTCTGCATTTCTCATGCATGCCATTTCATTTTTCCTTTTTCTTTTATCTGTTTAAAATGAATACTTTTTTCTGTCTTTGTCTTTGTTCCACCCAGAGAACCGGATGGCCAGGCGTCTGGTGGGAAAGACTTTGGCAGTGACGACTGGATCTTCACCATTCGAGAGAAAGACCCCAAAAAGCTGCAGAACGGAGCCAGTCCAACAGAAGAGAAGGTAGGTGACCGAGCTCAAGGCCACAGCTGACTGTTGTGTTGCATAAGCGTTTTCTTTCTCTTTCATCACTGTGTGATGTTTTCTGCTTCCACAGGAGCCTATCAAGAGGCCTCTGTCCCAGAGTCTGTCTACTGTCATCACTCCAGTCTTAACTGAGGTTAGACATACTAGTCGATTCAGAGTTGATTCAATGCCAAAATCAGAAATCCATTAATGTTTAAATGCTGGTTTGTATTTGTACTTGCCAGCAGTGAGGGTGCATATCGTCTGTGGTGGCACTGGTCCAACCCTAATTGGGTTTGAAAAAGTTTTTGGACCCCTAAAGTGTTTTTTTTCCCCTTATGTAAGGTCCCGTTTCCATGTTTCACCAAGGTCTGCTCACTGTAAAATTTCTGGCTTCGACACTGTTATAGAAACGATATCAGCATGAAGATTAAAAGTCACCCTTGAATGCTTTATTATATCTTAAAAGCATCTTTTAAAGGAAGCCGTCACTCCCTCAGGCCTCTTACTAATCAGTATGGAGCAATGAGGAATTTGAGGCGGAGAGCGGAAAATTGAGGGATGCTGGGAAAAAAGCCCAAGGACAAGTGACTTTGCACTAATTTGCTCCACCCTCTTCTTTATTCAAGGACAAATCCTTCCATTTCCTCTCATACTCTTCATGAAAGTGCAGTGCTCTGTAGTCTAGATTCATGACTCCACAAGAAGATTGTTTTTAGAGTTCCTGATCTATATATATTATTGGATTAATAGTCTTGTAATATTTTAAAGACACACAAGTAAACCATGTCTTTACACAAACACACGATTTATCAAATTCATATTATCCGTCAAATGATTGTAAATTCCAAAATAAAAAAGAAATGTTTTTGGTTTAGTTTGACCTTCCTGCCTTGTGATATATATACTGTTATTGTGATATAAAATTACTTTAGGCAACACACCTGGGCAATTGCCCCAAGTTGGTAAATGTAAGGTTATGGACTTCTATCTCTGTCACTACCAGATTACTCCAAGGATACTGTCTCTTTAATAAGTGTGCTTTCAGCTGCATGTTAAATTCTGTGTGTCCTCAGCTGAAGGAAGGGGCAGGAGATGCTGCAGCAGCGACAGTAAAGCCTGAAGTTCTGGAGCAGCTCGGGGAGGCCATTTTTCTCGCTGAAGAGGCATATCCAGGGATCTCAGATGTCATGGTCACCCAACTTATTCAAAGGCTACAACAGTAAGGACTGCATGATTCAGTTCCCCTTCACTGGCACAGTTCTCCCTTCAATCACTGAACTATGCTCAACCTGGTTGTAATAGAAATTGACTTTCCAGTTGAAGTAATTTTGGTGTAATTACATACCACAATGATATTGACCAATTTAAACCTAAGTTTAAGTGAGGGTGAGTACGAAACGTTCAGTGAGAAAGTACACTACCATTCATAATATTTGTTACTTTTTTCTTTTGAAGTTTCTGACTATTTAAAATCAGTGATGAAAACTTTATGCTGCTTTAATAGTTTTATAGAAACCATGATATATTTTCAGGATCCCTTGATGATTTGAACATTAATAAGAAAACAGCATTTCTTTGAAATGTCAATCTTTTGTTAAAAATAAAAAGACATTCACTTTTGATCAGTTTAGTGCATCCTTGCTGAATAAAACGATTTATAAAAAAACATACAACATACAAGCCAGTACTTGTTTTAATGTAACGGTCAAAAATGATTTCTCTAGAAGAAATAAAACATCTTCTGGTAGCTTCTTTCATGCAGATTCCTTAGCTTTCGTTTTCTTTCATGCAGGTTCTCTAGAGGAAGAAAGTCATCATCATCATCATCGCACCAGTGATTATTGCATTAGCCTGTCCGTCTCCCATCGGTCCCGCCCCCTGGCATCAGCTCAGCGAATCCTGACACCAGCAGACTCCGTGACGTCTACCCTGGAGGACCAACTGTCCTTCACTAGCTTATCAAGAGAACTTCTCAAACTCCTCAAGCTTCCCCTAGTTTCACTTTTCTTTTCTAATCTCCTGGAACACTCTTTGGAGTGTGAGTGTATGTGCTTGTGTGTATGCATAATAGCGTGTTTGTAATGAAGACTGCTTAAGCAATGGACAAAATGTAGACGTAACTCCTTTGGCTAAGCACAGAGTGAGATGGAGGCAGGTCGTTTTGAATTATCGCACCCGAGCTTTTGGAAGAATGCATTAAGTGAATGCCATCACAGGGCGAGGAGACCAGCCCATCGCCGTCTCCTCAACCCTCAACGAAATACAAGATAGTGTGCATGACTCTGAACAAAATGCATGTGTGAAGACGGATGTCTGTCGGAGTGTGCGCGCATCCGAGCCCTGGTGAAGGAGATTGCAGTTCTCGCGCTGAAATCTCAGGTAATCTGCCACTAGCAGACCAGTCATCCAGGAAGACAGAGGGCGCTATGTTTGGATTTGTGTACAGATCTGTGTATATAGTCTCAGTTTTACAGACCTTTAAAAGAGATGATGGATTTTTGCTAATGAATCACTGTGTACAGATGGCCAAGAGCTTCTGTAGATATTGTTAGAAACAAAGGTAAATATTTAAAAATCGAGCCTCTGAAATGCCTTGCCTTTTTATGAAATGTAAAAAAAAAAACATTGTGGGGTGGGGGGGATGGGTGCTCTGTTAATTTTAATAAAAAATGTAAGGGTTTTACTCAATGTTTGAGATCCTACCATCTTCTCTTTTGTCTTTTCAATCTCATATAATAGCAATAATTTCAAAAGAATCATTATTAATGACAAAATATTTTCATTCTGAGGCATAAATATGTATTTTATTGAAGCACTTCATCAAAAGTTGATTTATTGATAGCTTATTGGACCCAATGTAGTTTAAAATCCACATACAATGTTATGTTGGGAATTTTTTTTTTTTTTTTTTTTTTTAAACACATTGAAGAAAATACTGCATTCTACTGCTCATAGTTGTATGGCAGTTATCTGGTTCACATAGTAACCCCTTCAAATAATGCATTTTTAGTTGCTAAAACTATGGTCAAAATGAATTACTTCAAAGAAAACTTTACAATACTCTGTCTTACCCATTTCATTGTGTAGATGAATGGCTATTAATACAAATTATTTAGAGGCACTTTAGAAAGTTTTCTGAAAGATCCACTTCACAATTACACGAACAGGACTTTGTGCTGCTTGACGTACAAGAGGGAAATAGCATTCAAAATCGATTTAATAGCAGTGTGATGTTGTACTTCCACTCTTTAGTTTCCATTTAAACTGGTTTTTCATTATTATGGTAAATTGCATTTTCCATAAAAGAGCGTCACCTGCTCTTTTTTTTTTTTTCTTCACTTATCTATCTATTGATATTAACACTTATAAATAACCCCCCCCCCCCCCAAAGGCACCAACGCACAGCCACTTTAAAGCTGATCTTAACATACGAAACTACCAAACCTTCTGCCCATGATTGTCGTCCCAAAACACACCATTTGATCTCAAGAAGAATTGGCTTTTCTTGGGCTGATTTTTGCTACTGCATAACGAATCCCAAGCCAAGCTTTGATAAAAAAGAATGGCGAATCAGTTCTTCGGTCAATAGGAAAGGGAACACCAGCACTTTCGAACCACAGATCAAGAGAAAAAAGAAGCAACGTATCTAGATCTTCGTTTGCTTGACGTCCATGCTATTTATCTCGTTGTTTACGTATGCCAAATTGTCTTTCGTCATCATTTCAAGGCCTTTCTTCTTCTCATCTTCTGGCTTGAGCTCCATAAATTTAGCCTCAATTTCCGCCGGGTCTATGTAGGTGTAGAAGTAAGCCATGACCGCAAAGATGATACTGACGGCCACCAGGAGACATGCGAACAGCACGTATTCTGCCCACTACAACGACACATACACACAGATGAGCTTTTAACAATCTGGATACCAACAGTAAGTGACATTTGAATGGATTTGGTAAAAAAAAACAAAAAAAAACAACGATAGCAGTTCCAGTGGTATACCTGATCTGGAAGTGAGCCTGCCTCAGCCACAATGAGCACGATGATATTTCCCACTGCAACAGTCAACAGCCAACCAGCCTGGAGGACTGACTTCATATTGCTTGGTGCCTAAAAGATAAGACATTATGAGACGATTTTAAAAAATAAGAGTTGATACGAAGTTTTCTGAATGTCACGTTGCAGAGAGCACACCATACCTGTGAATAGGAGAAGTCCAGGCCGGTGACAGAGAAGACCACTTCTCCGCAGGTTATCAAAAAGTACTGTATAATCTGCCAGGCCATGTGGATGCCGTTCGGTTCAATATCCTCTATTGCTTTGATGTTCTCTGTACACTGCACACACATTCAGACAGAATTCAACTTTTGAGAAGGGTAACAAACCAAACCATTGCTGGATTTACTAGAAATGATTTAAACACTCATTTTGTGATCTCAAAAGAGCCAAGACTCCAGGATATATATATATATATTTACTTTGTGAGTCCAAAAAAAAAAAAAAAAAAAAAAAAATCTCTATATATTTGACTTTAGTTTACCTCTTGCCTGTTTCAATTAAGTCTAATTTAAGTCATCATGCAGCCATCTCATACGTTTGCTGACGCCCCCTAGTGGGCCCCTGCATGACAACTACTGGTTTAAATGGATAGGTCACCCGAAATGAAAATTATTTTCATATACTTAACCTCATATCAAATCAAACCTGTATAACATACTGTCTTCTTGAAACACAAGTGATGATATATATAAATCTTTTCTATTTTTAGTTCCATACAATGAGAGTCAGTGGTATCCAGTGTTGTTCTGGACACAGATGACTTCCATTCTATGACTCAAAATAGTTGAAACATTGAAATATATTGTTTTGAGTTCTGCAGATGGAATAAAGTGCATACAGGTTTGGAAAAAATCACAGAGGCATGTAAAAGATGAGCATATAGGATGATCTATTTCTAGTTCTAACTATTCCTAATAGTGTTGATACTATTATCTGTGATGGTAAGAACAAGACGTACAGATTCTCCAAAAGTAAAGTTGCTTGGGATCAGGACTGTGTAGGAGCTTCCGAAGCCCAGCTGCAGGATGTAGTGGCACGTCTGTCCTTCTTGGTTCACAATAGAAAAATTAGCTCTGGGAAGGGAGATATCAGATATCAGATCAGTGTAGAAATGCATGCATTTTCATCATTTATCATATGTATATGTAATACAAAACAAAACACATACTTGCCGTGGGTAACAATGAGGTAGTCTGATGCTTGTAAGTAAGTGATGGAACCCAGATGATCAGACTTTATGGAGAAGTTCAGAGGAGACCTAAGGCCATTCACAAACCTACAACATATGTTTTATTTGAATGAATTTGAATAGGCATTTCATTTTCAAAACATCTCTTTCAATAGAATTTGAAAGGAATATTAAAAAAAAGTTCAGAAATGCACTAACCTGATCGCATTCATGCCTTGATTGGGCTTCTCAGTTATGTCGTTGAGCTGTAAATGAAACAAATCATCAGAACATTCACACTCAATGCTACAGTTATGTATTCTCATGACATTAATGTTACCAAAATAATCGGCACATTTATTTAACATATTGAATTAAATACCAAGATTGTTAAAAATAATAATAATGTAGCACTCACCATCCTTAGGATTCCGTTAGCATTCATCAAAACTGTTTGCCTTTTTCCCCTCACGAAAAAAGCTGTAGCGTTTCTTCCTCCAGCAGAGACCATCACTACCATTTTGTCCAGTGTCATATAATCATTAGAGGACTGGGGGAGCAAAATATCATCAAAGAATTAGTGAGAGAATTACGAAAAGTTTACATACAGCACATGTGGATAATGTTTCCTCAACTACAAGTATGTTGATGTCCCAGGGATCGATTCCTATTCTTAAATGAATATATTTCAAGTTATTTTCCATTTATTCTGATTGTCCAACAAAAACTGTTTGATTAAGTTTGATGTGCCATTGTGCAAACTTACATCAAAACCAGGAACAACAAACGGTTCTTGCCCTTCCACTATAACAGGCACTGATGTTTCCTCCAAGTTCAGGAACTTCACCTGGGTTTGAGAATTTGATGGGAAGTCGGGGACTGTTTGCTGTTGGATTAAAAGACATGTCAGAAACGTACTACTTGTTTTCTTTGCTGAAAATGTACAGTAATATATCAAATGCATTGTGATGATTGTTATACCAGAAAGCTAAGGGCATAAATCAAGCCAATACACATGCTGTACCAATAACAACCTTCAATCTAAATAAAGCATGAGGTTTTGTTTCTTAGACATCATTGCAATGAATCTGCTCGACTGGAAGGTATCTGTTACTCACGTCAATTTGAATCTGCAAAAGAGCAGCAGCCACAAATGCTAACGCGGCCAGCACCATACCAACAGTCATCCTCCGCAGGGGCCTGGAAATCACCACACACACAAAATCACAGTCAAAAAATGTGTCTCATAATAACAGAGACAATTTCATAAAAGTTATCCAGCGCTTACGTGAAGTTTAGACCACACTTCTTGATAAGTGGATACACTACAGAGTCCATTATCGGCACCATTATCACAATCAGTATGGGGTTCACAATCTGCACCAGAACACAAACAACGAGCACACATTCACTATATGTACACTACAATGTACAATCAAAGATTGTCCTGATCATTTCATATCCTGGTAAACATAGTAAACCACAAAACAAACCCTTTAGCATAAATCAGTCTCACCTGCATCTGGTCTGGCTGAATTATAAACGCTCCCTATGATGAGAGAAAGAAAGAAGGATATAGCATATAAAATATGACAACATAATTGTATATATATATATATATATATATATATATATATATATATATATATATATATATATATATATATATGTATATATATGTATATATGCATTTTGTAGTTGAAAATGCTAAAAATGCATGTTTTGTTTTTTACTTACAAAGTTACCATCCATAGTAGTGGCCTGAAGAGTCCATCGGGAGCCCTGGAAAGACAACAAAACTCTCATTTAACATCAAGCCAAAAAACAGACGAGTGTTTGTGCAAAATTGTATATTTGATTATGGCCTCGTGTAGCATCATTGAGTTTTTACACCGACCTGCTGGTCAAACAAGGCCCAGAACATTGGCAGAGGGATATAGAGGAACAGAACCTTCAACACCATCTTCACCTGAGCGATCAGGAGTTTCTGTAAAAAGACAGAGTCTGTGTGAACTTCTTACAGCACTGAAGAGTTAATTGGTGCATGCTGTGTATATTTTTACATACATCATATTTCTCTTCTGCCCAGTCCATCCAGTGCTCTCTCTTGGGGTATTGCTTACCGCGGTGATTGAAACGGTTACTAACTGCAAACTGTAGTAGAGAAAAGACAGTGATCATGCATTTAGACTTTCCC
Organism: Carassius auratus; assembly: GCF_003368295.1. NCBI lineage: Eukaryota > Metazoa > Chordata > Actinopteri > Cypriniformes > Cyprinidae > Carassius > Carassius auratus. Next base: position 20,994,603 of record NC_039273.1, on the reverse strand, counting down.
ACATGACTTGATGTTATCCCACCAGGCACCTTGATCTCAATTCAATGTCAAACATTAGTCAAGACTTGATCAAGATGCTGTGACATCATTTTAAATTCAGTTTTGATGTCTTTTCAACATCAATGGCATATTACAATTACATATGATTACTGATTATTTATCAGATATGCAAGTTACACTATCTTTTAATGGAAAGTGAACTGTGAATGAGGAGTCTAATGTTATGTCTCCATTTTTCCACAAACGTAATATGATTTATTTTGTTTTAGGCGCTCTTACTCCAATGCAATTCATGACTTGCAGCAGGATGTTGCCTTTAGGGGATTCCATAATGTACATGCCGTGGCCTGCGATGAACACAACTGCAGAGAGAAGAATAACCTCAGTCGATCAAGTGCTCATTAAAGGTATTGCACATGTCAAAATAAATACAAGTAGACCAAAGCTGCCATAACTTACTGAGGGCAACCACCATGAGAGCTGCAGGGACCCCAAAAGCCAGCGGGAAACAACTTTGCTTTGAATAGATACCACACTCTTGAGCTGAAAAAACGTAACAAATACACACAAAGATAAGACCATAAGTGTATTTACCAATCTACAATGTATTTAACAACAAATGTGAAAAATGCTATTCGGATAGTAACAAAATACACACCTCTCAGGATGGGTGTGATGAGAGTGGAGAGAAGACTGCCAGCGTTAATGGACAGATAAAATATGGAAAAGAAAGTACTTCTTTGTTTTTCCTAAAAAAACAACAACAAAAAACAATTCTTACTTTAATTTAGATACACCACCATTCAAATGTTTGCTGCTTGATATTTTAGCAGTTTGCACTAGCTGAAAGCTTGAAAATTTGTATACAAAAAAAAATGTTACAATGCTGACATATTATAGATACATTAACATTCCTCACATTGTGACATTCAGCCTAGAACATGCACATTTCACACTTTGACCTCTGGCCTTTAGACTTGTCCAGGTGGCAGTGGTGGAGGAGGTTACAAATCACTTTGTGTTAATCTCGAACACTCAATATCAGAGACTTAACCTTGAGCTGATAACAGCTGATTTACACACACTAGAATGTGCTGACGTGCTTGAATTCAGTTCATCTTCTTTAATAGGATGTGTGTTTAAATGTGTGCGTGTGTGTGTATGTAAGGGTCTACATGCCTGATGTTCTTCAAACTGATCTCCTCCAAACGCTGCCACACAGGGTTTAATACCTCCAGTTCCCAAAGCAATGAGGATGAGTCCCAGCATGGACATAGCACTGAAATAAAGCAGAGGGAATTTAAATTCACACCAAATAATAAATTAAAATGAGCATGCACGGAGATTATTTGGGTTATGTTTACGATAATATAAAAATGTAATGCTATAGCAGATCTCAAGCGATGACTCACGTATGGAATGTCATGTTGTCAGGTGTACCATCTTTGTCGGTATCGGTGATGTCGTGTATGGCACTGATTGCCATGATCACCTGGCCGATGGTGTACACTATAGACAGATACACGATAGTCCTGGAGAAAGTGGAGAATGGAGGTAATGTTTATACCCACATGAATTCTAGAAGAAATAAATTCATAATCTAATAAAAGTCATTTGAGGGTGTACTGGGGTCCGGTGACCACCATGAGGCCACAAGGGGGTGTAAGGGGTACAAGTACATTTTCAGGGACCAATATTTATTGTGAAGAGAGAAAATTTAGTTATTATTAATCATCTTCCATTTATGATGTTTTCTTTAAATATTTTAATAATTGTTTTAAAATAAATGTAAATAACTGAATTTAAAAAACAACTTAATTATTGATTTACCTCAAATGGGTTTTAAAATATGCACACTACCCTTTAAAAGTCTGAAAATGTTTTAATGTTTTGAAAAGAAGTTGCTTATGCTAATTTATGTGATAAAAAATACAGTAAATAATATTGTTAATATGGCTGCAATTTAAAATAACTGCTTGAAATAAATGTCATTTATTCCTGTTATGTCAAAGCTGAATTTTCACTACTTCCAATCTTCAGTTTTACATATTCTATTCTAATACGCTGATTTGCTGCTCAAGAAACATTATTATCAAAGCACAGCAGTTTTGCCTCAGTATTTATCTGGAAACTATGGTTCCTGTATTTTAATTGTTTTGATATTGTAGGAAAGGGTACCATCATAGTTAGGGATCCTTAGAAACAAAAAGTTTGAAATTCACTGACTTTACAGTATTCCTAGTATTGTTAGTATGGTAGAATGTTATATTTTCCAAGTCCTAAAACTCACTTGAACTTGCCCAGCCATGAGTCTGCGATGATGGCCCCCAGGATAGGTGTTAGGTAGCACAGAGCCACGAATGTGTGGTAGATGGTTGTGGACAAATCATTGTCCCAACCGATAAAATACTTGAAGTACAGCACAAGCACCGCTGCAAAACAGAGATAGGAAACACAGCATAAGATGAGCGGAAAGAGGAAAGAGCTACGCTGTGTGAAATTATATAAAAGTTCACATTATTTCATTTGTGTACAGAATGTGTTTGGTCTCACCTTTCATGCCATAGTAGGAGAATCGCTCACAGAACTCATTCACCACAATGAAAAATATACTGACAGGATATCCCAAGCAACTTGGCTACAACAACAAAAAAATCACAGCTCAAATAAATAATTCATTATAACATGTACTTTTATTAGAATTCTATATTTTTGTATTTACTATAAAAAACAGCACTTAATTGTGTTGATATGTATTATACAGTAAATTATTACATTTAATCTAATAAAAATACTGATTAGTAATTCTGTGAGTTACTAGCATTACTGATCAGATTTTAAAAGTCTCACCCTATTCTTGGTCTTCTTTGTCTTTCTCTCCTCATTGTCTGCAAAAATGAAGTGAAATGCAATTAAAATATCACTAATATGGATTCAGTTTGAACTTACTAAATGCCATTTCAAATGTCTTCACACTATATTTATGGACAGATTGTACATTGCCGTTTAAGCAAAGTATACACACATTCAATCTATAGGTACAAACCAAAAGTTAACATAAATGATTATTATTATATTGTTTCATAACAACATCTAGGTTTACTCACCTGCCATGATGACTGCTTTGACTGAGGCTGCCTTCTAGTCCTCTTGTTAAGAATATCCTTTAGTTTAGAGATGCACACTCACACTCACTAACACACACTCACTAACACACACACACTGTCCGGGAAAGACAAAGCTGTACTCTGAAGGAGACAGGTAACAGGGTTTTATAGACTCTGAACAATAAAATGTACCCTTGGCCAAGCCCACTGGTTTAAAATGAGATTGATGTAGATGTTTATGGCAGTATTTGTGGCTGTGTGTGTGTGTGTATATGAGTGGGAGGAGGCAAATGAGGAGCAGTTTAGTTATTTATGGTTGTCTTATCAATTTACTGTATACAGAAAATAAAATGATATGAACATTTGGTCTTTTTAATAAGATAAGGCAAGTTAATAAGTAATTAATATACTTTTTTTTAATTCCAAATAATAAATACAATAAAATATATAGAACAGTGCAAACTGCCATTGTTTTCCTATGCACATTTAAAAAAAAAAAAAAAAAAGATTTAGCAAATCAATGTATTCTTATATTTGTCCTTGAAAGTCTTCAAAAACTATTTCAAGTCACTTAAGTACAGTTTTCTGGTAGGGTAGATAAAATCCTACAAAATCTTTAAATATGAATTATGTTGAATGGTAGATGGAGGCTGAATTAATATAATAAATAATTAACTCATGGAGCTGAAACTGCTGTCTGAAAGAATGTTGATTAGATATGCTAGATAATGCTGGCACTTCAAAACATTGCCAACGCATCATATGACTCTCCTAAATAACCCTGATAATGCAATTTATTTCCCTGGTACAACCCCATGACACAATATATATATATATATATATATATACATATATATATATATATATATATATATATACATACTGTACATACACACACACACACACATTATAAGATTTACTGACTGTGAAGTCCAAGGTATGTGAGTAACACTTTCACAGAGCACATCATCAACTTTTATACAATGTTAAAATGGCTTACTTAGGATGAAAAGCTGAAGATAACATGGACTTGAAGTTAGTAGAGGTGTAATTCATTGGACGAGAGAGGTAAACAAACTGCCCTCATCCAAACAGAGATGTTTCTGCGATACAATAGCGACAGTGCAGTGGTGGAGGGGGGCAGGGGCAGAACGGCGAGAGCAAGTGTGTGTGTCGATCAAGAGCAAGTCAGCAGGTTTCATTCAGAACGCACTTTAAAAACAAAATTGAACTGATACTGCTTCAATATGGTCTATTTCTTCTACCATATAAAGGGTATGTATAGGGTGCTTTAAAAGTGGCAGCAATCAGATAAGAGAGAATAATTGATGGGCGGTACGTCTTTGCAATCGGGCTAAAGGCCTCATAATCTGGTGTAATTTGAAAAAAGTATGGTAGGCCATAGATTATACATTTAAAAGACCATAAATATTATATAGACAAGAAAACTAAATCAGATTTCACAGAAATTTATAAGGATCTTGTTCACAATAGTAGAGATAAAGTATGTTTAAGGGGAAGGAACTGATAAGAACAAAACAACATGAAAACTGATGTAAGATTTCAGAGATGTCAGAGATTTTAGGGACATTAATATCTTTCCATAACAGATTCTATTAAATAAAAATACCCCCCATATCTAACCCCCGATATAAAACAATTTACATTTAAACAAACCTAAATGGTTATAAAAATCCTTGTGTTTATCTCTTTTGTCCATATATATTTATATTTCACATCTAGCCTTCTCACTTTGGCAAGAGATCTTCAGGAACCAAAACAGGACAAAGAAAGAGAATTATTGCACTCCGCTAAAAAAGAAACGGCTAATTGTTTCTTGGCTTAGAAACAAAAAACAACAAAACAAAACAAAACAAAAACGAGGGGAAAAAAATTATAGAAATGAAAGCGTGGGTGGCTCAGGTGATCATGGGTATTTTGTACAGTAAATCTCAAACTTCCTGCAACACTAAAGCACAGTTATATTCGCTTCAGTACTACTCAATGGACAGCAGCTGTCTCAGACACAGGAAGTGATGTCACAGCTTCTCTATCAGCACAGAGCAGCAAATTGGGGAATACAATTGCATTACAATTGAGAAATGTGAAAGTAAAAAGGCAGATTTTTCAAGTTGTTCTGGCTATCAAGGAAATAAAAGCGCTGTGAACAGGGAGTTGATGAGAGAAGAACAAACGTTCCCTCTTTAAATTACATAAGTCACATGGGAATAGTATCTGGACATTCCAAAGACTGGACACACCTTCTCTATCCCAGAGTCCTGGATGCTGATTGATGAGTGATTCATTCAGGAGTGTCGGACAATGAAATTCCATTTTTTACTTATTCTTTCGCTTTTGATGCGTTTCAGGCTGCCTGCCGTCTCTCTGGCTCGGGCAGGGTCAGAGGTTTAAGGCCAGGGGTGAGAGTCACACGGTGGAGGCGGAGCTAGGCATGCCATGCAGGGTGGTGCTGCTGGGCATGCCACTGATGACATTGAAAATATGTAGCGAATCTGAAAGAGAGCTCTTGGTTCTGCCTTCCACAGCGGAGATCTGATGAAGAGGAGGAGTACAGAGTGAGAAAGAACAGATCAAACTGACTCTTAAATTGTACTTTATTGTTTTTAATGTATGATAAATTGTATGCATTATTACCATCCGATCTACAGAGGCCAGCACAACAGAAAGAGAGAATGAGAATGATGAATATTAAACATGAAACAAACTTGAACCAAACACCTACAAGTGTATATACACTAGCGGCCAAACCATTTGAATTACAATTTTTGCATGTTTTTGAAAGAAGTCTCTAATGCTTACCAAGGCTGCATTTATTTGATAAAAATATTAAAAACAGTAATATTGTGAAATATTGCAGTTTAAAGTAACAGTGTATTATTATTATTTGAATGTATTTTAAAATGTAATTTATTCTTCTTTATTCTCATAAACTGATTTGGTGCTCAAGAAGCATTTTTTATTTTAATCGATGAAAATTGTTTTTGTTGCTTAATATTTTTATGGAAACCATGACACATTACTATTTTTTTCCATTAAAAAAACAAATAAAAAATAATATAGAATAAAAATAAAGACATTTGTAATGTTACCAAAAAAAAAAAAAAAAAAAAAAATCGATTGTTGGTGAACTGTCAAAGAAACCTGAAAAACAGTTTCCACAAAAGATGAAATATTAGGCAGGAAAAACTTTTCAACATTGGTAATAATAAGAACTATTATTAATAATTCAGCACTAAATCAGGATATTAGGACTATTTCTGAAGGATCATGCGAGTGAAAATGTAGCTTTGTCATCACAGGAATAAATTACATTTTAAAATACACTCAAATGGACTATATTTTTTAATTCAGTAAATGCAGCCTGTGAGAGACGACTTATAAAGGCATTAAAATGTTAATTATTCCAATCTTTTGCCAAAATAGACTCAGTATGTTTCTCCTGGCATAAGGAAACACGATGTGCCGCTGTGTATGCTTACCTGTTCATGCATGATGTGTGAAAGCTCTCTGGCCAGATCCTTGTAACTGGCTTTCATCTCATCATGATATTCCTGTTGGTCCTCCTTAATCAGCCTTTCATTCACAGCTAGAGCCTGTCCACATGCCTCAACAAACTGCCTGCATACACAAACACCATATACACACACAGAATAAGAAAGCAGGCGCAGGTGAAGAGATTTTGGAAAGCATTTCAAATGGTGTTTTAAGTACCTGAAGACCTCTTTAAGCTGTTTGACTTTGTTATCTGGGTATTTTTTGGCGAAGGCATCATCAAGGAAAGCTCTGGCATATGCAAGTGGCCCAGCATTGACCTGAAGAGAAAGTATTTTAGGGAAAAAAAGTGATTTACAATCATTTTGTGTGATGTAATGGCAAAAGTGTATTTGGGGGGAAGGTTTGTTGCTCTTGTGAGAGTGAAATGGCTTTAAAAGTCTTAAAAATGTAAAATACAAGGAAGAAAGAAACTAAATAACATCTTAATTGAAATTTAAACATGTCAAACTTGGCGTGATTGTGTGTGTGATTCAATGGAATTGCTTTGTTTCAATACCTAGTGAGGCACTTTATTGTCTGCTCTCTATTGACAGTGATTTTATTGTTAGATGTCATCAAGTGGTTGTATTATTAATCTATAGAATCACTATTTTTAAGTATAGTATATGTAAGTATAGTTTTTTACAATTATATAGTATCGTTTCAAAGTTTGGGGTCAAAAAGAATACAAGTACAAGAATAAAGTAAAAATAGTTATATTGTGAAGTATTATTACAATTCAAAATAGATGATTTCTATTTGAATAAGGGCTGTCAAACTGTTAATCTTTATTAATCACATCCAAAATAAATGTTTTTGTTTACATACTGTAATATATGCATGTGTATGGTGTATTTTTATGTATATATAAATACACATACATGCATGTATATATATTTTTAAATGTTTTGTTTATGTATAAAACAATTACATTTATAGATCGTAAATATATATATATATATATATATATATCTATATATATATCTATATATATATCTATATATATATCTATATATATATATATATCTATATATATATATATATATATATATATATATATATATATATATATATATATATATATATATATATATATATATATTATATATATATATATATATATATATATATATATTATATATATATATTTTTTTATAAATATACATGTATGTTTGTGTATTTATTAGGGGTGTAACGGTTCACAAAATTCACGGTTCGGTTCGATACGATTCACTGGTGTCACGGTTCGGTTCGGTACGGTTCGGTACGTTTTAGATACAGCAAAAAGAAAAAATTGGCAAATAAATTTCCTTGATTTTTAAAAAATGTTTTATTTATTAAAACTAACAAAGTATGTTTTTTGGTTTTTTTTTTTTACATTGAACAACGACAGCTCCTTATAAAAAAAAAAATGAAAATGTTATATTGTTGTAGTAGTTATGAACAAATACAGAGATGTAACTTTTATATGGAACTCTATAACTCTTTATATTGAGTGTGTTTTTATTCAATTGGTTCTCTATAGGGCTTATATTTTTTGGAACAAAGCAGGAATTACGGTCTGGCTAAAATGGGCTTGTGACGGAATATTGTAAGCTAACGGGGCTCAATTACATTAAGCATGTTCTTAAAACCTGCGTTTTCCACTATAGGCGCTCGCTCACTCAGTACGCGCTGAAGGCTCGTTGCAAAATGGCTAAAGGGTCTTTCACACAGGACGCGGTATGCGCGGCGCGGGACCCTGGGCTAAGCGTTGCCCTTTAGATACAACGCGATTTGCGCTGCACTATGCAAAGAGCAAAGTAGGTGGAGTTTTCAAAACTGCCCGTACATACGTTCTATTTATAACAGTTCTTCTATCTAATAATGTGCAGGCCTGTTAATTGTATCGTACTGCTCAGGAAATTCCGAAAAAGTACAGTACTAGTCCATTTTGATTTCCGTGCTTGTTTGGATGCCCCGATCGATTGGTAAAGTGCACCCAAACACCAGACCTGTTGGTTATTGGAGGATCTTCTATTTCTGGTCTGTTAAACGCTTTGGCCACCGCGTACCGTGCATGAACTGCTCGCTCACTCAGGGCGTACTGAGTGAGCGAGCGCCTGACTGAGTAGACTAACATAAGCATATACATTGGTGTTTTTTTCTTCTTCGGGGGTGTCAGGGGCGTTGCCTGTTACGTCGTTTGGGTTATTGGACTACCTTGTTGAACGCATCTCATTATATTTCAAATTTTTTTATTTATTTTCCAAATATAATTAATTATTCCAACGAACCAACGAATGGTTCAATACGAATACGCGTATCGTTACACCCCTAGTATTTATATATACATAATAAATACAGTATGTATGTAAACAAAAACTTTTATTTTGGATAAGATTAATGGTGATTAAACATTCGACAGAACTAATTTGAATATATTTTAAAATGTAATTTATTGTTTAATTTTTAAGTTTAATTTTCAGCAGCCATTACTCCAGTCTTCAGTGTCACATGATCCTTAGGAAATCAGTCCAATTGTCACATACCTGGACTCATTTAGTGTGTTTTTGCCCCTGTGACCCAGTTTCTGTCTTCCGTGTTTGGTTTGATTAGTTCCCAGGTGTGTCTATTCTATTCCTCTTGTGTTCCATGTCCCTGTTAATTTAGTGATTCCATCCACCTGTGTTTCCCTATTATCCTTTGTACTTAAACCTTTTCCTTTCAGTTCAGTTTCGTCGGGTCTACTTGCTACCAACTAACTCACTTGCTACTTGATGCTTACTGGCTATTTACGTGTGTCTACCTCCGTGCTCCATTTGTTGGCTATATTAAAATCCTTATTTCAATTATCCTCTGCTCCGTGTTTCTTCTGGCAGCGTAAACCGTGACAGAAGACCCGACCTAAAAAATGAAAGTATAAAACTGCGTGTTTTTCCCTCCGTTTTGCTTTCATTTTTTCACAGTCTTTTCTTTTCGTAGTTTCTATGGATCCCCTCTATCGCCCCGAATTCCTCATCCTCCTGCTGAAGCAGGAAGGACGTTCTCTCGAGGACCATACCATACGGTTTCTTCTATTAGCTAATTCCACCAGCTACCCGGACGACGCGCTCTGCACCTTCTACAACACCAGCCTGAACTCCAAGTGCAGAGCGTTGACGCCCGAAGATGGTCCTGGGGAGGATTTCGCCGCATTCGTGTAGTGGACTCTGGCGAGAAATGGCTCACCTTTCACCGTCTGCCCCATAGAGGATCTCGCCAGTCCCACTCCCGACCCAGAGACCAGCCAGCCACCATCCCGCCACACGGAGCCAGAGCCCGCTGCAGAGCCCGAGCCATTCACCGACAGGGAGCCGGATCTCGAGAGCGCGACTGACCAGGTGTGTGAGCCGGCAACACCGTGCATCGTGGGACTCCTCGTGGAGATTGAGGGCGTGGAGGAAAGCCCTGCCCACACTCCTGCGACTGAGGGTGAGCTGTATGCAGTCTCTGAAGGTCATATGGAGCAAGTTCTGGATCTGATGGACTGGTCTATGGAGGTAATCCCTAATATTCCTGTTTCTCCGCTGGTTCCGTCCAGCCCTGACTCCCCTGTATACCCTCTCAGTCTTCCACTCCTACCTCCTCCAGTCATTTCCTCTGCTCCATTTCCGCTGGTTCCGCCCAGCCCTGAGTTTTCTGTTTCTCCGCTGGTTCCGCCCAGCTCTGAATTTTGTTTCTCCGCTGGTTCTGCCCAGCCCTGAATTTTCTGTTTCTCCGCTGGTTCCGCCCAGCCCTGAATCTTCTGTCTCTCCGCTGGTTCCGCCCAGCCCTGAATCTTCTGTGTCTCCGCTGGTTCCGCCCAGCTCTGAATCTTCTGTGTGTCTGCTGGTTCCGCCCAGCTCTGAATCTTCTGTATCTCCGGTGTTCCCTCCCGGCCTCCCTCTCCCACCTCCTCCAGGACCTGCTGGTCCCTCTGCTCCACTTTCGCTGGTTCTGTCCAGCCCTGATCCTCCTGTCCTTCCTCCCATCCTTCTCCTCTCTCCTCCTCCTAGACCAGCCAGTTCCTCGTCATCCCTGCTGGTGCCAGTCAGTCCCGCAGCTCACCCTCAGTCCGCGCCATCGGGGTGCGATGGTTCGCCGCTGGACTGCCAGTCTCCAGCTCCGCCTTGGCGCGTTAAGGCCCTGTTTCCGCCTCCAGCCTCCGAGCCCTGGACTCCTCCTTGGTCCTTCGACCCAGCGGCTCCGCCTTGGCTCTTAGCTCCCTCGTCTCCAACGTGGCCTGTCATCCCACCTGCTCCACTGGGCTCCCTTGTCCCTCCGGCTCCACATTGGTCAGTCGTCGACCATCCGCCGCCTCGGGACTCCACTCCTCTGGTTCCACCTCGTCACTCCATCCCTCCGGCTCTGTCAGGCTCCTCCTTCCCTCCGGTTCCACCTCCATCCTCGGTCACTCCGGCTCCACAGCGGTCTGCCAGGACCCCGCCTCCGCCTTGGTCGCCTGAGCCTTCTGCTCCACCTAGGCCCTCCGGATCCTCGACGTCACCCTGGCTCTGCGGCTGTGCTGCTCCATCTTGGGCTGTGCTGCTCCATCTGTCGGCCCCCTGGTGTCGTCGACCCCCTCCTTCACCATGGCTCCTCCCGCCGTCGACTCCACCTTGGATCTCCGTCCTGGCTGGTCTCTGGTGGGCCATCTGGCTCCTCCTGCTCCTGGCTCCTCCCTCCGTCTCCTCCCTGCCTCCTTCCTCCGTGGTCCCTGTCTGCTGGCCCCCTCCTGGGAGTCTGTCCTCCACCGGAACCTCCTCCCAAGTTCCCACACACGCCTCCCTTGGTTGTTTCTACGGTGCGAGGACGCACCTACTGGGAGGGGGGAGTACTGTCACATACCTGGACTCATTTAGTGTGTTTTTACCCCTGTGACCCAGTTTCTGTCTTCCGTGTTTGGTTTGATTAGTTCCCAGGTGTGTCTATTCTATTCCTCTTGTGTTCCATGTCCCTGTTAATTTAGTGATTCCATCCACCTGTGTTTCCCTATTATCCTTTGTACTTAAACCTTTTCCTTTCCGTTCAGTTTCGTCGGGGCTACTTGCTACTTGCTACCAACTAACTCACTCGCTACTTGATGCTTACTGGCTATTTACGTGTGTCTACCTCCGTGCTCCATTTGTTGGATATATTAAAAGCCTTATTTCACTTATCCTCTGCTCCGTGTTTCTTCTGGCAGCGTAAACCGTGACACCAATACACTGATTTGGTGTCCATAAATTTTGTATTAACAATAATTTTTTTTGTTGAAACCATGATACATTTTATCTCCGGATTCTTTGATTAATTGAAGAATAAATAAACAATCGCTTCAAAAGAAACTTTTTAAAATTAAATCACGAGTGTCTTTACTCTTATCCATGCTGAATATAGGGCATTCTTTCAAAAAGAAAAGAAAATCTTACAGACCCCAAACATTTGAATGTATTGCAAGTTTTTAAGTAGCTCTAGAAAATCTGATAAATAATAGGACGTTTTCCTGGTAAAAATAAAATGTCACCATGGATCAGTATTCCTGCCACTTGATTTGTTTTATTTTATCCTTTAATTAACTGCAACCTTAAAATATTACATTATATAAGATTTTATAAACATACAAAGCATATAGAAATATAGAAATAAATATTATAATGGAACATTTTGATCAAAATAAACTTTTCTATTGATAATTTTAAGTACTGAATACAATTACTTTTTTTTTTTTTTTTTTTTTAAACAGATCTTGTATGTCAATATCAATGTAATTTTTCATTAAGCTCATTGGAGTGCATTCTGGGATTAAATAAGATGTTGCTTTGCCTGAAAAAAAACCTAAACACAGAATAACTTTTTTATTAACATTGCTTGTTTTTTGTAAAGGGCTCTACATCATGATGCATAAAATGTTGGTTAAGTTGCTTTTGTAACAGAACAATGAAGTGTTTATATGTGTGTCTCACACACACACACACACACACACACACACAACACACCTGTACACTAATGCTTCCCTGCAGCTTAAGTTGCAGGCGGATCATGTCAACTTCACTGGTTGCACAGAGGGCTCTGAGTTCTGCCACCTTCCCGCTCATCTCATCTATGGCCACCTCGATGGGACTAAGGTCTGTGTGGTGCTGATACATCACTGCTATGCGCTTCTTTACATATGGGAAACAGTGTGTAGCTGAAACAGAGGAATTGGAAAAGAAAGAGCACATACTGTAGACATTAAGTGAATTCAGTACTACGTTTCGAGAAGGAGGGGCAAAAGAAGAACAAACACATTAAGGTCCCAGCTGAAATATACCCATGTCTGTGAAGTAATCAGGATTTATATTCCGTGCAGATTGCACACCTCGAAACTGTGAAAAGTGGTTTATTTAGAACACACTCTAAGAAGGTCATTCTGCCTCAGTGGCCAGATCTGATCTGAAAGTTTATCAGACGATGAAGATCACTGTTCAACTTTGAAATTTCCTGGTTGCTTATATAACACTAAACAACACTTAACTTGAAAAGATCAGGGTGTACAGTGTTAATACAGGAAGTACTCACTTAAATGTGATCATTAAAGATTAGTGATCAAAGAATAGCTGGGTAAATAAATGTATTATGCCATATAGAGGCCAAGGATATATGCTTATTAAATCATATTTCCGTGTCTAGAAGTGCATTTATGTAATGAACATGATAAACCAGTGATTATTTTATTAAAAGATTATTTTTGAAAAAGAAATTAACAAAAAATTATAGTAAAGAATAAAGCTATTCATCACTACTGAGATTTAATTGCTAATATAAGCACCAAAAAACATTCTGAAGTATCATGTGACACTGAAGGCTGGATTACTGACAGTTTCAAAGAAATATATATATATATATATATATATATATATATATATATATATATATATATATATTTATATGTTGTTTTACATTTTAATAATAATATATATATATATATATATATATATATAATATAACATTATTATGTGAATCCTGAATATAAATATACACACACACACACACACACACACACATCTGAAAATAATGAATACATACAGTATCGTGGCTCAAAGAGCTTTCAAATCAAATTTGGAGAAAAAAAATTCCAGATTCCAATTTTAAAAAGTGTTTTTTAAAATTAATTATGAAAATATATTATCAGGCTTGCATGCCTAATAAAACATTCAACTCTTTGCTAAACCATGTTAATTCTTGCTGATCTGGTTGCAGTTTCTTTTTCAGATGTACTCTACTTGCTATTACTGTACTACGGAACTAGAAAACCATCATCATACCACTACATATGATTTATTAGCATGGCTAAAATGGAAACGCAGCTGGAACTATTTCTCAACATGATCAGAACCGTTCGGCCAGATGGCAAAAAAGCAGAGACATGAAGGTTTTATTGTAAATGAGGTTTTGTGGTCTAAAAACAGAAATCTACACATTCACTTCTTTTTTATATGTATTCTTTGTATTCACAACAGTAACTGTGATAGTGATAGTGATCACTCACTGGTGAGCACCGTCCTTCGTTTACACTGTTCCTCGACCCCGCCGTGCCTCTTTCCTGACTCTGTGAATGGCGTCTCAAACACAAAACGGCGAATGTTGTGGCTTCTCTCAAAGTCAGTTTTCCTCTCTTCCAGCTCCTTTTCCTCTAGATACGGTGTCACGTGTGTCACCTGGATGTAGGCAAACTTTGCCTCCAGATCTTTAGGGTTCACCTGAGACAGATGAGATGTGATATACAACAGTGGGAGGAGACCAGTAAAATGCTGATAAAACATGAATAAACAGAATTCTTGTCTGTAAGTGCACTGGGGTCAAGGTGTGACTGGAAAATCCACATATCAGGAGGTCTATTGTCAAAACTGATCGCATCTATGGTGTATTACTCTTCTTGTAAGTGTATGTGTGTGTGTGTTTGTGTATGCACTGTAAAACTTATTCTAGGATCAAGTAGATAATCATGATACAGCTTTTCTATTATACTATTTAAGATATACTCCAACAAGCATAGCAGGTGACCTGTATTCATTTTTAGTGCAAATAAACATACACCAATATTTCCTTACATGCTAAAGTGCATAAGTACTTAATATGCTAACATAATCTGATTGGTTGCCGGTTTCATTTACACTGAAATTAAACACTGTTGTCTTGTAATGTCATGATGAGTTTGTTCAATACAAAATTTATGAAGTTGTTTAACTTGTTGTTATTAATATATTCCATATGTTGTATTTCATGCATTTTTTTCTGATGAGTGTTTGCGTGATGAGCATTCGTCACATCACATGGTGCTATTGTCAACAAGCACTTTGCTCTCTATGACATAAGCATTTGTCATAGAAATGTACATAAGATGAGGGATTTTCAAATTTTTAAAGACAACTGACTCTCAAATATGTAATATTTTGCTATAGTTTTTAAGAACTTTTCTGCATGGATGGATACAACACAACTGTACTGAACAACTTGTTGCATTTTTCTTTTTAATTGGGTGATAACAACTTGACAATGTAAGCAATTCAAAGTGTATCCTTCATTTTTAAAGCGATTCTCTCTCTCTCTCTCTCTCTCTCTATATATATATATATATATATATATATATATATATATAAAAATACATTCATTCTTTGGCATTCAAATGGCAAAGAATTTTGGGATCCAAACAACATTTGAGCCAACTGACTTCAATTGTATGAGATTTCTAAAAATTTCTCAAAATTAAGAAGTTTTAAAACATCTAGAAGTTGACTAAATGATGACCACTTTTTTATTTTGGGGTAAATCATTTTAAGTCTTATAAACATCAAATTTAAAGTGTACATGTGTGCAAGTGTAATCTGTGCACGTGTGTTCAGATTATACATGATTGTCTGAGCTTTTTACCTAGTCATAGAATACTGATGAAATATGAGTGTGCATTTTCTCACCCTTCCAGAGTCCTGGATCATTTTGACATTCTCTTGGCCAAATTTGTCTGAGTAAAGTTTGAGGAGACGCTGGGAAATCTCTGAGAGTGGAGTGAATTTTGGTTCTTTATAGATATATTCCTTTCCATCCTCATCTTCAAAGAAACCCTGAAATAAACAACATTTCAATCACAAGTTGTGTGAAATATTAATACACTGTTAGTGTTGTTAATGTACAGCCAACAAAATCTGGTTTCAAGTTTCAAGTTTGATATTTAAATTGTCTTAAAAACCTCAAACATATTCAGGATTTCAAAGTAAACTTAACACACCATGGCAGAGCTCAGACTATCAATATCTTGTCTCCTGCAAATCATAGAATTCATGTTTATCTATATTTAATCAGTGATATATTTTATTCTCTGTAGTCCAACATAGACACTTTTGTGACATCAGCACTTAAGCAGCACACAAAGCTTTCACTGTGTTTTTGTTGAAACAGCTCAAACCATAAAATCTCATGGTTTCTGTGAGGTTAATGTGCACAGCGTATAGCGAAAGAGCTCTCTAAGTGTTGGCTAGCTCATTTTTTATGGTCCAAACCCATTCAAAAATGGCTTCCACAGTAAACAAAGAGTCAGAGTGCTGTCTATATCAAAGAAATGACAGGATGTACAGATGAGAGGATTTATGCATTTAAAGATTCATGTAGGATGCTAGCAGCTCATGGAAAAAGGCTCTTTCTAATCCAAAGGCATTATGCAAGCAGACAAACAAGCAGTTGTTTAGTGAGACTATTATGGTCAAAACAAAACTTGCCTGAGAATGAGTAAGAAAGCACAAACACACACAGACAGCTCACAACAACACTTACCGCAGCCTTAGGAAAGAAAAGAGAGCAGAAAAGATTGATTAACCGAGACCCACAATGCTTTACATATGCTTTAAACAAGACTTTGGCTATCATGCAGAGAATATTATCATGCATACGGGAACGTCTCCTCTCCAGTATTAAAGAGGTCACATCATACATTTTAATTATACAATTGTAATTTTAATGTGTGTTTATTTTCTGTCTAAAACATTCAAAATTAGTTCTTTGGTTACCATTTTTCACCTTCTCTATAACACCTATCTTGAGTTAACACCAAAAACAAAGCAAATATTTGCACTGCATTACTCGCGGGATGTTTATTGTCACTTAAAACGTTATGTGAAAAACATTATGTGTGCTCTCCTGCATATTCTGAAACAACTGGACGTGTCAATAACCTCTTTGCTGATTGGCTGTCTGTCACATGGGTCGTTGTATAAAGACACACAAAGATGAAGATGAAGGCAAATAGGTAATATTTAATAAATCCAATAAATTGCTAAATTTCAACTCGAGCGGTAAATTTGCATAATGCTGTCACATTTGTCTGGACTCTTTGTGATTCCGTCAGTTCATAAAGACAGTTACTGTTCCTAAATGATTCAGCTGTTCAAACGAATCAATTGAATGAATTGAATGAAACAGTAACTGTCTTTATGAACTGATGGAAACACAAAGAGTCCAGACAAATGTGATTGCGACAGCATTATGCAAATTTTCCGCTCTAGTTGAAATTTTGCAACTTGATTGAGAAAAATATTGCGTGTACACGGTAATCGCATTGCCCAGTGCGAATTCTCGTCTATTGGCCTCTTTGCATATGTAATCTGCTTAAGCAAATCATACAATTCACTTTTGGTGTGCACAAAGAAGACTGTTTCAGGGCAAGTTTACTGATAAACAAATAAGCATTCTTCATTATACCATTTTGTGGCGTTTAGATTTTTTTTCTACAGACATCCAATAGTTTTGCAGCTCCATTTCAATAGATGGTCCCATAGGTTTTGAACAATAAAATCAAAGTATGTTTTCATAATACACAAAACCTTTTCTCAGCTTGATACCTCATGATTTTACCTCTTTCAAATAAAATACAGTTATTTTGTTGCTCAATCCTCAGTCAAACTGTCTGTGTTAGCTAGACTAGTTGAAACCACTGCACCACCTCATTGTCTCACCTGGCCAAAAAATGCCACTCTGAAGAAGGTCCCTAGAAGCCTCTTTCCAGAATGCATCACTTCCATTACTTTAGTGTAAGCCCGATGTAATGTGTCATACAGGTGGGCCAGTTTCTAGACAAAAGCACAAAAATACATTCATACTGTACAAATGTTGTACATACTGTATTTCTGACAAATGTAAATGCTGAATTTCCAATGACACATAAAACGTATGTGTGTGCACCTCAAAGTCTCTGCGTTGTTCATAAATTGGAATTATGAGTTTGTAGATATCTGAAATAAGTTCATAACGCTCAGCTTTCCATAAACCATCAGCACAAGCTTCCAACAACTCCATCAGCACCTCCTGCAGATATACATGCATATGTATTTACATAGATTAATGTGCAATACTGCATTTCAACATTAATGCATTAATCCAGGTACAGCAAACTTATCACCACTCTCTCAACAAGCTGTGCTACAGACAAAACTGCTGTTCTAACTGGACAAAGTCCAACAGCAGAGATGATCTATTATCACAAGTGTAAGCACTGAACAACATGTAAATGTTACACAAAGAGTTCATTAAACATGCAAACTGATTACTGGTATTCATTATCTCATTATCTGGACTTCCTTTACTAACACACCCACTGGAAAGGGGCAATTGGTACTGATTAGATAAGAAATCTTAGAACATTTTCTACCATGGATTATTACTGATGTTATAAAAGAGAGTTTTGAATTCATTCCAGTGCTGATGCAGAGTCATTATATAAAAGAGTGGCAGGATTAAGAGGCTGTGATCAATGTTTGTGGCTATATATTAGGGCTGTAAATCTTTGGGTAGACAGCTTTTCGATTCGATTCACGATTTATAAGTTTTTGATTCGATTCAAGAAAGTTTTTTGCAAATTTAGAATGGTCCAGTTCAATTCAATTCAATTTGATTCGATTTTGTATTCTTTAAGTGCATTCACAGGATTATTTAAATGCTTCCCCTAAATTCTTTAAATGCTTAGTTAGGGGGCAAATTACACAGCAGCCTTTATGGATAGAAAACCATAGGTAAGAGAAAGAAAAGAAGAAACACTTTTGTCCATTGTTGGATGATAGTGTAATGGTGCTTTTGTATGACATGGCATATGTAAATATTTATGCAAGCCAAGATTTTAAAAAATAGCTTTAAAATATTATGTATAGGTTAACATTTTGCGCATAGCTCAAACAACTAGGGGCGTAGCCATCATTTCAGAAGTGACAGAAATGTAAAATAATTTTATGTATTATTACAATTATAGATATTTTTTACAAGGAATTATATTCTTATCTATTACATTGAATTTGCTATAAGAAAACTAAATAGCTGGACAATAATCAATAATTATTTTCATAATGTCAATTTTATGATTGTTTTATATCATACAAACAATTAAATTTTCGGCACAGAATAAGGTAGAAAATAAAATGTATAGTTTCTGTACTGTAATAAATGATATGTCAATTAGCACTGCATCATTTATAAATGTTATTTATATATTGTGTTTATTGTTTCAGTTCATTCAGATTTTTATTCAGATTAGCTGCAGATATAGTCTGGCACGTCTCAAGTTCTATAAACGCGAGATCACTTCTCTTTCAGGGTGAAAACGTATTCATCTTATTTTTATAAAATGAAATGCTATAGTATTTAAATTTTCCTCTCTATCAGCAAGTGATGACTCTGAAAGAAAACGCCCCTCGATGTCTGTTTGCTAAAGCAACGAACACTACTTTCATGCACCTGATTATCAGATAAATCTTGCACTCTTATTTTAAGGTTGTCGTAAATGCTGTGGTTTCCTTTGTACATTTGGTTCAACAACATTGTTTTATTTATCATTCAATGGAACTGTGCATAGGTGCATTTCTGCTCCATCTATGCAATAAGTACCAGCTTTCGACTGCTCAGGTAATAGCGTCGGTAAGATGCCGAGAGCCATTGAAAAACTACAAAACAGTAAAACTACTTCACTTTAGCATTACTGGCCACGTCAGGGTTTGTAATCGATGCATCGATAAAACGAGTGAATCATAACACCTCTACATATATAAATGTGATCAGGAGCGAGCTGGTCTGAACCTCATTGAAGTGAACGTCCTGCATGCCCACATCCTCCATCATGGCTGCCTCCTCATCAATGTTGGGTGTGATCACACAAAATGCTGAGCAGCCCTGCCGGAACATTCCTGCCAAGGAGAAGGAATAGTAAGCAGAACAGGTGAAAGCAGATTCAATAAACTGCAAAACCGTTTTTTTTAAATCAGGCATTTGGACACTGGTATGAAGGGAAACATCACATCTCAAGATCTCCCCTGTAAATAATGTTAACACAGCATAAAATGAATATGTTTTTGTGCATACATGTGTTCATTTTCTTGACCCTGCATTAATATTGCTCTTATCACAAATAGAGATTACCTCCTATAAAAGAAATTCACAAAGAACACCAGATTGCAAAATACAGATGAACCTTGAACCAGATGGCTTTATAAATCTGTCTCTGTCTCTGTGTGTGCGTGCATTCAAGCATGGAAAGAAAATGTTAAATCAACTTTCATCTCAATACAATTTTTTTAAAGATTTATTACATTGACCAAACTTATTCATATATGATGAACTGTATCTCATGCATTGTTACTTCTGTATTTAATGCTTGCTTTTACAAGCCATATTTGTTCAAAATGTAAAGTAATTTACATAAATAGATCACAAACCGTGTTCAATAATGCACATATCCACTCTAGGGGGCATATTTTGCTTATTGATCTAAAGAAAAAGTTCATTTCTGACACCAAACTACATTGCAAACTATATTTACTGTGCCTCCTAGTGGACTCCTCACCTTTCCTCTTCAGGTACTCAGCCACAAGAGCTGCCACATGCACGTAACACATTGCTGCCTATAGAAAAAAAAAAGCCCTTGATGAAGTCATTGATGTTATGTTATCCACCATTGTTTTACTATACAAGACAAACTGATGCTGAATAAATAGTTAAACTCAAATACTGAGTGAAAAAAGTTACAAATATGAGTAACAGGATGAGTTTAACATAATTCAGTTAATTAAGTTTTAGTTTTAAGGACCCCTTAATTTATTAGTTAGCATAATATGGCCAGCTTGCCTCAGACAGATCTCCATTCTTCACATGGATTTTGGCCATACTATCCAGCCAGGTTTTGCGCAGCTCAGGGGTGCTGGTGTAGGATTTGGCCAGGCTGTACTGAAGGTCCACCAGCATCTCTGGGTCTTTTTCATGTTCCTTCATCTGCTCAGTGGCCATCAGTACAGTGCGGATCCGCTTGGTCAGGTCCTTCACATCTGAGGGGAAAGCAGTGTGCTAGAAGAACAGGAAGAGAGAGTGCAGGATAGGCCAAAAGTCAATCGTGATTTGAATATGAAAAACTGGTGATTTACTTGAATTTATAATTTTCAATGTTACTCTGACATCCATACTTAACATTTATGTTTTTAATATATGCTTTCTTAAGGCTAGAATACACTATATGACTTTTGCCCCAGTTTTCTGTGTGGAGCTGATGTTACAGTCATGGCCAGTGTTTTGATTCTGGGCACTCAGGTTTGAACAAATTCATAGAAAATCACCTACCTGTATGATTTCAGAGGATAAAGTCTGCAAGTGATAATGCTTAGTAAATTGTTCAGAAATTAAAAGTTGTGTAGGGTATTCCAGCATTTACTCAGCAAGCAACCTAAAGTATAATAATATGTATTTTGTATATAGTGTATTTCAAATTTTACCTTTACAGTTTTATCACTGTTAGCACAATTATTAATGATGGACAGTGACTGCTGGAACCGTGTCCCTCCAATCCCAATGACATCAGCAATCAGCTGACTCACGGCAATCACCACCTGAGAAAAAAATGTTTTTTAGGTAAAAAAGGGCCAGTAAAGATTGCAAAAGGGCTCTCTAGATCAGTGGTTCTCAACCAAGAGGCCTGGGACCCCCTAGGGGGCCTCATCAATCTTCCAAGGGGGTAACAAGATGACTTAATATTATTTAAAAAAATATGTGATGGACACTTCTGGCATTTATTTGACCCCCTTTCAACCTCTTATCCCTCTCTTGCCTGCAAGTGTGTGCGGACAAAGGACTTCCTGCCGTTGTACTCAAAGTTGCTCTTCATGAGGAAATAGAGCAGGTGGGCGGCATCACTGCGTATGGAGCTCAGTTTGGAATTACAGCACTTCAGGATCTCATAGCACAAGCAAGCACACATATCAGCCCGTCCATCAAAAAATGTACAGGGAAACTGAGAAAGACAGAAAAAGACATGGAGAGTTGGATGAACAACACAATTATGTGTTCATCATGTCTACACTTATTTTGGACATTTAATTAACCAATTATTTGATCTCAAAACTAAATTCATTGGCGGGAAGCATAAATTGACTGATATTTTGATGAATATAGCCACCTGCTTCCACAGTATTTTTTTCCTACTGTGGAAGTCAATTGCTACCAGTAACTGTCTGGATACCAAAACTCTTCAAAATATATATATTTTTGTGTTCAACAGAAGAAAGAATCTCATAAAGGGTTGGAACAACTTAAGGGTAAGTAAATGATGGCAGAATTTTCATTTTTGGGTGAACTAAGGCGCTGGTTAGAAAAAATATCAGAAGATATTGTACTTTGCTAACTATTTTGCTTGTTTGATTCCCAAATAAACCTTTTCTATCTGTAAACTGTCTGATTTCTTTGCATTATTTGTGGTCTCAGTATGTTCCGAATGTCTTTGTATTGAAAAGGGTCTTTTTGAGGATTTTCTCCTGTCATATCCCATGAATCAACAGTGAAGGTGGCTTGAAAATACCTTGAAAATGAAGGTACGCAGGGAGGTGAAGACCTGCTTCAGTGCTGTCTCTGACTGGGGGATCTGAAGGAAACAGAGGTGCACCTGGAAAACCTTCTTCATCAGTGGGTTATGACCCAAATCTGCACACAGCTGAGTCTGTAGATACAAGGTTTAATATGAAAGTGCTCCAAGAAGGAACTGAACTTTGACTTGTACTAATAAAAACACACTTCCACTTGTTGTCTTTACCTTAAAGCCCATAATGAAAACACTGAGTGTGTCCAGCACAGTCAAGCACACCTCCGTTGAGACGTTAGCCTCCAGGAGACACGTGTCAGCATCACCATGGCAATACGCTGGAGGAGAAAGAGGAAAAGAAAGATCATATCATTTAATAACTATAATGAACAGAAGTGAAATAAGCTGCTTTGGCCTCTGAGTATTGCTCTCTCTAGTCGGACTACATCAGTGGTTCTCAAGCCTTGTCCTGGAAGACTTAGAGAATTTCCGAACCAGGATTACAAAACCACCGGACTTACAACACTTAATTCATTCTGGACTGAAGATGTACCAAAACAGCGCAAAGGATGACACATAGAATATGCATAGCACTATGTTTTTTGGTCCCCTTGAAACCCAAGAAGCTCTTACCAGTTAGTCTACAAAGATCCCAAGAACAAATTCAGACTGAAACGTACACACACACACTGTAACTTTTTTAATGATTGTCAAAGAACAATAAAGTCTTCTAAATGTTCATCTTAGAGAGGTTGTGAAGGATGAGGAGTAATCAAGAAATGAATGTGTGTTAACGTGTCTTACTGTGGTTGAAAGTGTGTGCGTTCTCCAGGTGTAAGCGTGTGTGCATGATGCTCCCTCTGTTACGAGAAACAGGAAGAGTCAACGACCTCCTGTCCGGAGCCATAAACCCCACCCCATCCTGGCTTCTGAGGGAAAACATAGCCTTTATTAGAGGTCTGGCTAGCTGTCAATCATATACATACAGTATAAAAATGCAAATATGTAGGTGTCATGTCATAGATCTTATGATGTCTGCTTCTAATGTTATTTTAAACTTCATTCCACCCTCTCTAACGATTGCCTTTTGTTCTTGCTGTATTTTTTCAAAATTTGGGGTTCATAATTTTAAACTGTTTATATTTAAAATATTTTTTCAATGTAATTAATTTAAATGATGTCAAAGCTAAACTTTCAGCAGCCATTACTCCAGTCCTCAGTGTCACATAATACTGTATTTACTAAATCTTCAGAAATCTGATTCGGAGCTTAAGTAACATTTCTTTTTTATTATCAAAACAGTTAAAAACAGTTGTGCTGCTTAATATTTTTGAATGGTAGTGTACCCTTAGAACTTCTTTGAACATGAAATGAGTAACTTGATTTATCATGATATGACCCCTTTAAAACACTTGCATTCAATATGGATGACTTCTGCTCTATTTCTGACACTGTATTTGTCCTTACATCATATTATATAAATGATAAGCCACAAAGTTGCACCTGTATTATAGCTCATAAACCAATAAGATGGTTTATAGAAGGTGTTAATACAGTGCATTAGATGTTGGCATCCATTAGTCATGTGACTGGATATCCACTGGACAAAGAGGATATGTGCACACTGGGGTGAGCATAATATTGTATTTTATATGTTGAATGGACACTTACAGGTGATAAATATCTAACTGGGATACCACAACACCTTCTGCTCTTAGACTATTGAGAAAGCATGAATGTGAAAATGTCTCAGCACACATACACACAGAGCAGTGAGTTAGTTGAATGAATTAGCATGCTGTTAGTGAAGGCCACTCAAAAGCCCACAGCAGCTCTTACCCTGCTCAGAGGTGCCAGGATGCTACTGTATCACTGACTAACTGAACCCTCGCCAGCATTTCAGCCAATAAAACATATACACAATTAAAGGAATAGCGTCATTCAACACAGGATTTGATCCTGTGTATGCATGTATTTGTGAGTGCATGTTAAGGCAAAAGAGAGACAGTAGATATGAGATAGCAGTGGTGATCTTGAGCTTGTGTGTGTATTTCTGGTTTAACAGATAAGAACTGGTCAAATAATTTGTAATAAAATAAGAACTAGTGCTATCAACTGATTAAAACCATGCAAGTGAATTCATCACTCATGACATCCAGATAATTCATTTTTTAAATAAATGAATTGATAATTAATAAAATGGAATCACATTTATCAATACATTGTACTGATCATTATTAATTACCAGCAAATGAGTATAATTCAAATTCATTTGGCTAAACTGTAGTGGCAGACAAAGAAATACTTAAATAAACACTGGAAAAAAGTGACTTTACAAGTAAATATATTGTTTGTCTTTTTTTCATGTCACTAATCTTAAGTCTAGCACTGGCCTGAATTAATGAATTCTTAACATTTTAAAGTATCTTATTTGCATGATTGTATTTACATGTAATATTTCAAAGCACCACAAAACAAGCAATAACAAGAAAATATACAACAAAACAATAAATAAAAATGAAACATTATTTAAAAAAAAAAGTATTAAGTATTAAAATAAGGCATCAGTGAATAAATATATATATATAGCTAGTATAATTTTAATTAATAATAATATTATGTACTATTTATAAATAAATAACTTTTCAAAGTTGATGCAGCAGATTGACTGTCCAAGTAGGATAATTTTTATTTTATGTTTTGGCATAAATATCCTGTTGAAAAAAAAACAATTTTACTTAAAGGGATAGTTCACCCAAAATTGAAAATTGTCTTCATTTACTCACCCTCATGTCGTTCCAAACCTGTATGAGTTGCTTTCTTATGTTGAACATAAGAGAAGATATTTTGAAGATTGCTGGTATTCAAACAGTTGGTCACTGCCATTGACTTTCATAGTGTTTTTTTTTTTTCCCTGTCAGCAATCTTCAAAATATCTTCTTTTATGTTCAACATAAGAAAGCAACTCATACAGGTTTGGAACAACATGAGGGTGAGTCAATGATGACAGAATTTTCATTTTTGGGTAAACTATCCCTGTAATAGCCTTAATGTTCCCTGATTTTCCACAAAATTTAATTGAAAGTCCTAATTAGGATATTTATTGTTTTCTTATGTTTTTGCATAAATATCCTGTTTAACATAAATATGATTAATTTATGGTCCTATATTTCCCACAAAAATATATAAGTACAATTTAGCAACAAAAATTCTTAGACTTCTAAGAATTCTTAGACTATTAGGAGCAAAATATTTTTACCTGGCAATGAATCTCTTCCCCATATACCTGAACTGATGCAGACACACTCTGTGCATGAGAGAGAGAGAGAGAGAGAGAGAGAAACAAGTGCTCAGTATTAAGTTATAGGACCTCAGTACTCTGATGCTCTGATGTGATTAGTACCAGTCTAGATGACTTACTCTACTAAAGTGAAAAAGTCCATCAGCTCAGAGGATGTGGCTTTGTTCCAGTATGTAAATAAGGCATCTGGAAAAATAATCAAAGGTGAGCAAATTCATGAAAAAAAGGCACATTGACCTTGAAAATTAGTCGTGTCTTACCTTCAGACATTCTCTTTAAAACATGGAGGAAACACATGAGCAGGTTTTTGATTTCTTCTCTGTCCAGTTTATCACAGCGCAGCATAGAGCTACCCAGAGCGGAGGCTGATTGGGTCTATCGTACACACAAACACACACATATAAAGTATATAATGGAAGACACATCAAAATATCACATCATAGCACACTGTGAGGCCATCAGAAGCTTCACTGCCCATCCCTAAATGACTTTAAATGAGCAGAAAACACCTCACCACATGCACAAAGCTGGAGAAATACAATATGAGAAAGACATGCAGCACCCACACAATGTCTAAAGCACACACACTCCCCAGATGGGGACACTCTAGGGTTGCTCTACTTGTATGGTGTCAGTTATTCTGTTAGTGTCGTTTTCGTCAAGGGTGGGGCTGGAAAGCAGTGAGAAATCCATCGTGACACGTTTGGATGCCCGGCTGAGAGGGGCAGAGTCCTCTGGTTCAAGGGGGAGGGGCAACACGGTGAGGGTGTGTCTACGTGTAAACCTCTCTTTCGGCTAAGAGGTCAGAGGTCAAGATTAAGAAGGGAGAATAACAGGTAGGAATGTTTTAGGGAAACTTATTAGCAACAGCTACATGTCCATATGGCAGTTTCAAATTGCAAGCAAGAGCGGCGCGTGAGCAGTACATATTTTTTCCGCCTGCATGTTAATCGATCTGTGCATTCACACCGGCAGCAGAAGCAGCATGTGAACGTCAAGCAGGAGCGTCATGTAAGCAGCAGTAAAGAGGGCATTTCGGCACAGAGTCTATTTTTGCAGCGCTGCTGATGCTCAATTAAAGTGACAGCACAACATAAACATGATTTCACACAAAATTTGCTAAAAATGCACAGATTAAGCATGTGTAGTCCGTTTTAACATGAATTGGAGTATGTCAGGAAAGAAAATTAAGAATAAAAAATATGTATAGAAGATTTGGGCTTGCCATTTTAACTTGTTTTTAATTTTTTTACATTTTACATTGACAGCTTCTGTAAATATTGTATTCTGTATACATGTTCACTTACGATCGACTTTTATTTATTTTCAGTTCTAGACACAATAAATGCACCTGAGACATACTGACATATTCAACATTTGGCTTAATAAAAATATATTATATATTATTGTTTTTTATGAACAAATAATGACTTAAACATAATATTCTCACTTAACAATTAGCTTAAATAGAATGAATAATTATATTGCTTCAGGTCTTCATTTACAAAAACGGACAAGGCACAAATGACAAAAAAAAGGACACAAGACAAACACAGACACAAAACAATCGGATAAATCATATTGACAACTTCTAAGAAAAATATTAAGATTTAAATTAAGATTGGCTAGAAACGCATATACTACATAAATACATGTTGACATTCTTAGCCTAACGATAAAATCCAACAAATAATTCACATTTCTCACGATCAGTTACAAAAACAGAGCTTAATCACAAGTAATTTACATAAAGAATATTGACAGCTTCTATAAGAAATGGACATGGAGATTATGGATACACACTGAGCTATAACTTGGTTAATAACACACATCTGGGTAAGTGCTTATTAGTAAGAGTATGTATTGTAAAAAATAAAATAAAAAATTTATAAATAGCACATTTTATATTGGAGTAGGCAATGACTGCAATGACACAGCCACTGCTGTGACGCTGTAGTTATGCTCACGCGCTGCTCTAGCACCGCTCACGCTTGTAGTGTGAAACAGGTGTTACTGTAAATACAGCTGAATAACAGAGGCTCAGTTAAGGCAGTGATGGAACCATTTGTAAAGTTTACTAAAAGTAAACCTACATTTTGCTTTTGCTAAACCAAAAGTTTAAATGTTTCCCTTACATCAAGCTTAATATTTCATTAGAAATGTAAAAAAAAAAAAAATGAAAAAAATAAATAAAATGATTTTGATAATAAAAGCCCATTATTATGACATTAAACCTTATATCCTGTATCCCTGAAGCATTTGTCAACAGATGTTGACAATCTAACAGCACTGGCATAAAACATGGAAAAAATAATTTTAAAAAAGTCAGTACGTGTCACATTATACTGTGTAATATATATTAAAAAGCAAAACTTAGTGATACTACAATAACTTATATATTCTAGTGATAAAAGATATGAATAATAAAGCACAGAAATTCAAAAACCTCCAAAACACTGATCGGCATAATGTATGGGTTTTTTTCAGTCAAGGTTACTTAAGAAAAATAACTATTAATATTTTGGGGATTATCAATTTACAGTAGTAAATTAGTTGAATAATTGACCACTGAAAACACAAATGTCTGTTATTTCTTTCTGAGATGTAAAAAAAAAAAAAAATTGGGGCAATATTGCCTAGAAATGAGGGAGTGGGAAATGCAGCAAAATAGATGTTTCATGACCTCACATGTTCATGTAATGTATTAGACATGTGGAAAAGTGAATACATCACAGCTCCAGTTAAAGGCCCCTGAGCACAAGTGGAGGAGGAAGGAACTCCCCCTGAACATTTAATACCTCCATTCAACATTCATTTTAAAAGAAAAAGTCAATTCAAATGTAATTGTTTAAAGTGCTTTTCACAATACAAATTGTGAAAGCTGGACATTGTATTTAAACAAGGCATATAAGAGATTATTTTGGACCTGATGGACACCATCACTGTTATTCTACTTCACCTTATCGAGAGAGCTGGTCTTCTCAGGGATGCTGTTTCCCGAGTCTATGCTGACCAGAGAGCCTCGAGAGTCAGCGTGGTGCACAGAGCCAATGTTAGGTGTAGAGGTGTGAGGAGAGGCTACACACAGAATAAACTTCATTCATATCATGAAATCATTCACAGAAACATCTCCTGAAATTCTCACTAATGCTAGAAGGTGAAAGGCCTGAGTTGCTCATCACTCACCAGTTCCTGAGATGACCCCAAATACATCTTTATGAAGGCTGTTGTCAAGGTTACCAACAGGCTTTTGGGTTGTTACTATAGAGATGCTGGCAAGATGTTCATCTCGTCCATTCTGAAGAGAAATGTTGTGAATAATAGACAGTAACAAGTTGTGAATAATAGACTGATGAGAAAGAGAAAAAGTACACGAGATAGGTGTTAAAATTAGACGTGTGTCTCACATTTAATCTGTGAACGTTCTCCTGCAGCAACCCAAACAAGGGAAGATAGAGTGTCGCCAACCTGGCCTGCTGACTCTGTGCACACATCCACAGATATTTACCCGTTACAATTAAAGTCTGTTTAAGGCACGTTAATTCACCTTATGGCAATTTTGAATTCGTTTCGTACAGCTCATATTAATTACTGTATCACAGTTGCCTCAATGATATTAAGCAGAACAACCATTTTCAACATTGATAATAATACATGTTTCATGAGCATCAGATCAGCATTTTAAAGAGTTATTTGTTCATGTGACACTGAAGACTGAAGAATTGACTGCTGAAAATTCACCTTTGGCATCACAGGAATAAATTACATTTTAGAATGTATAAAAATAGAAAACAGTTATTTTAAATTCCAATAATATACATAGAATATAAATAAATGCAGCCTTGGTGATCATAAGAGATTTCATTCCAATACATAAAAAAAACGTTTGATTGATAAGATATGGTTCAATCAGAAGTAAAATAAGCCTTTAAAGCTCAAATCTTGTTTAAAACTGCATTTCTCAGGCTAAGTGTGCATGTACCTTCTAAAGTAAAACATTTGAAACAGCCAGTGCCTCTATTAAAATGATTATTGGCTCATTTAACTGAATGGCAGAGCTTCCACACTGCTTGTTATGGTTTCATGTTTCCACCTACTGTACTATAGATCACTTAAATCCACACTGTACTGTACTATATATCACTTTAATACATACTTACTTATTTAGCCACAGTAAGTGGCTAAGGTAGTTACAAAATTAAGAAAACCCTTAGTGCATACCCCCTTAATTTTAAAACAGTTATTTTTGTTGCAACTGGGCACTGACCTTTGAGGCATAGCGATCATCAAAAGTGTGTTTGATCATCAGACTCTTGAGAACCTGAATGGCGATCTGATGGACTTCCCCAAACTCCTGAAGAGCCCCACACACCTCCCTCAATAACAAACCCACTAGAAAGTGGTTCCTGCAGAAATCATCAGTCAGTGAATAGTCCAACTGTAGATCTATGAGGACACAGAGAAAAGAAAGAAAGAGAAAGACATCACACCACAAACACTGAATGCAACCACCAGCTTATTTAAAACTACATGTGTTTGAAAGTTTCAGCTCAAATATCCTGGTTAAAAGATGAAAGAAAAACTGTTTCTGCTTTGTATTTAACAATGCCTTAAACAAAAACAGTTCTACAGCTTTTTATTATACAACCAAAAGCAATGATTTGAAATTGTGCACTTTTACTGATACAGCAAATCACAATAAACACACATACACAAGATGATTTCACAGAAAGTGAAACAGTTCATGGACAGTTATTACAAAACAAAGGTTTTAAACTCCCAATCAAACATCTAGAATGAATTAGCTTATATTGCACATCAACATATGTAAGACAGAATGAAGTAGATCCATTCCACATCAGGAATGAAACCACCATTGCAGTTATGACACTGAAGAGAGACATGGACTGTGTCATTAAGATTAAACACATGAACACTGTTCAGTGCCTGGCAAGTTCCCTGTCAAGGGAACTTCGAACTGCGTCCTCTGAAGGGACACTATGGGGAACACCTCGTCGTGACCCGTGTCTGAAGCATACTTTGAAAAACGCCAATGTGTTGGCCGGCGACAGCCTCTGACGTCGCTACCGGCGCGACTATAAATACGCGCCCGTAGGACCCGTCACTCATCTTCTTCGTCTTCATTGACTGTTTTGTTTGAAGCGTGCATCTGAGAAACGACCAGAATGGTAAGAGCGATCTATAATGGTTATCATGGCATCCACTAGCAAGGCGTTTAAACAGTGTGTGCATCCATGTCAGCGTTATTTGACACCTGATGACACACACAGTCTTTGCGTCTCTTGTTTGGGCAAAGAGCACGCGCGCGATGTCCTTGAGGGGGCAATCTGCGCGCACGTTTTTCTGTGGAAAAGCTCCGCTCTCGTTTGTCATCTGGATCTCGCGGCTCAGGACCCGCCGTTGCCGAGGCACGGAGGAGA
This sequence comes from Carassius auratus, assembly GCF_003368295.1. Classification (NCBI taxonomy): domain Eukaryota; kingdom Metazoa; phylum Chordata; class Actinopteri; order Cypriniformes; family Cyprinidae; genus Carassius; species Carassius auratus. The sequence goes on along the minus strand of NC_039273.1, from coordinate 20,963,364 downwards.
ATGAGCTCGTGGGGATCGCAGGTGGATCTCGCTGAGGAGTTTAGAGAGGGACTTTCCTCTCACACTCTCCGGCTGCAAACGAGAGCGAACTTCGAGAGGAAGATGCATTGTCATTAACCCTTTCTGACACTGAAGTTAGTGCTCTGCTGGGTTCTAACCAGAAAGAGCAGGAGATATTTGAGAGTGGTGAAGAAGCTGAGGCTGAGCCGCTCATTTCTCCTGCTCTGCGTAAGGGGAGCTGTTAGAGGTTATGGATCGCGCCGCGGCAAAAAAAAAAAAATATATATATATATTTTTTTTTTTAAATAAAATAAAAATAAAAATAAATAAACTTGCCATGGAAGTGTGCCAAAAAGGTAACGTCGCGAGGTAGACTCGATGAGTGTTATTTTTCTGACCATAGCCCGCAGCCCAGGTGAGCCTTCCATTCTTGCCTGACTTACATGCAGAAGTTGAAAAGGAATGGAAGAGGCCGTTTTCTCTTGCATCCATCGGTTTCAGCATACGATGTTATGCTGATATCGATGGCATGCACGAGGACGGCTATGAGAGGATGCCCCCTGTAGAAGAGATGCTGGCTTGCTGTCTCTCAGTGGGGGAACATCCTCTCTAAAATCTCCCTCTTTGCCATCTAAGCCCTTCCAGGATACATCCCGCTTAAATGGTAAATCATACGCAGTAGCAGAGCCCGAACAACAAAGGGGTCCTGGCCCATCTCGATCTGAGGATCGAAGACGGGCGCAGAAGGCTAGTGTCGCGGCTCGTGCTCCTCCCCCGCCTGAGGGCAGGGGCAAGAGGAATCGCGGGTCACGAAGAGGTAAGCAGGGTCTGAAGGATGTGATTCAGACGGGGCAGCGTTCTCGTCTGGATCAGAGCGATACCTAGGAGTTTGTCACTTCCTTTTGGATGTTTTTAAATTCTGTTTCATTTCTCCCCTGCCTAATTCCCCTGTAGCCACCAGCGCTCCACCTGATCGTGGTTAGGTGGAAAGTTTCTCACATAACAGTCTCCTATCCTGGACCTATTATGTTTTTGGTTGGTCCTTTTTTCATAGTGACCTCCTTACTGACAGTCCGGACCAAAAGGGGACGCCCCGTAAAGCGGGACTCCAGTACAGGAGGGTGGTGCTCAGTTCCAGCCTTGTGCTCTGGCCACGATCACACGCTTTCGGCAGGCGGCCGTGCCGCGTGGGTTCGCCCCCCCAGGGCGCGACACCCACCGCGGAGCGAGTTCCACGTGCGGGAAGCAAGCGCTCTGCGGTTGCTCGTCCCACACCCCTCCCGAGGAGCCTGGCTGATCGTCAGAACTGGCATAGCACTGCAGGGAATATCATGGATATCCGGCCAGGTCACCCTGAGGGGCCGCCTGGCCGCTTGGCGCATCCGGGGAGATGGTAGTTACGGAGTCCTTCTGTATGTACTGCCTCAGGTGATGCTCCCCTCGCTTGAGGGTTGGAGCTCGCCTCTCCCGTGCGATCCAGCGCCTCTGCGATGCTTAGGAACCTTTCTGTACACACGCTAAGCCTGTGTACTGTCTCAAAACCACATGGTGGTCAGTGTGCACGTGAACACTTTGCGCACTGTCTCAAATCCACGTAAGTGGTAAGTGTGCACGCAAGGCTCTGCGCACTTTCTAAAATCCTATACGGTAAGGGTTACGCGCCCCGCTTCGTTCCCTTTCTTAAGATGATTAGCCCCGAGGTTTCTTGGGCTTCATTCAACCAGTGTGTATTTGTTATACACCCCAAGCATCGCTTCCCTCAACATGAGGGGCTGTGTGGACTCCCGCATATTGTGGTCTTTTCAGATAGTAGGCTTCACCAGGCCTCTCTGATGGTGAGCTCCCACATACTGTGGTTGTCAGGTAGTAGGCCTCACCAGGCCTCCCTGGAGATTTAGCTCCCACATGCTGTGCGTTTCCACTAAAAAAAAAAAAAAAAAAAAAAAAAACAAGCTCCCACGGTTTGTGGTTGTCAGGTAGTAGGCCTCACCAGGCCTCCCTGGAGTCGAGTTCCATATTAACTTCCACTGAGGTGGTTATCAGGTAACCGGTAGTAGGCCTCTCTAGGCCTCTCTGTTGGTGAACTCCCACATATTGTGGTTATCAGATAGTAGGCTTCACAGGTCTCTCTGAAGGTGAGCTCCCACATACAGTGGTTGTCAGGTAACTTTTTTCTGTACACACGCTAAGCCTGTGTACTTTCTCAAAACCACATGGTGGTCAGTGTGCACGTGAACACTTTGCGCACTGTCTCAAATCCACGTAAGTGGTAAGTGTGCACGCAAGGCTCTGCGCACTTTCTAAAATCCTGTACGGTAAGGGTTACGCGCTCCGCTTCGTTCCCTTTCTTAAGATGATTAGCCCCGGGGTTCCTTGGGCTTCATCCAACCAGTGTGTATTTGTTATACACCTCAAGCACCGCCCCTTAACATGGGGGGCTGTGTGGGCAATTCTCGCGGTAGTTTAGCAGCGCTCCCCTTTTCTAAAAGGGTCGCCTATGAGCATGCTGCTCGGAGCTCGGAGTCCTCCTCTCATGGGAGACTGAATTCTCGTTTTTTCATCAGAGCGCTCCAGTACTACATACTGTTTTGAGACGCACTGTGAGAGCAGACATCCTGCTGAGGCAGGGGCTGAGGCTCGGGGAATGGCGCCTTCGCACCAAGGTGTTGAAGTAGAGTTAGAGAGATTGGCCAGACCTGGGTGGATCGGTTTTGCGGCTCAAGAGAGCGTTGCACTATCCCCTCTGGCTTCCTCTGACTCATCCAGCTCCATTGGGGCTGGATGCCATGGTACAGGCGTGGCCGAGGCTTCATCTGTATGTTCCGTCCTCCAATTGCTCTGCTCCCGGGCCATTCCATCTACGAGCTGCTCTTATCAGAGTGCCACGAGAGCCCCTCCTTTGTGACAGGCAAGACTTGGTAATAAACAGTGCTAAGTTCTTAGCCGTATCCCTTTAAAGGAATCTTTCGTGATTCCAAGCCTTCAGCTCTACCCCGGGCCGAGGCCCTTCAGGTAAGTTGGGTATGTAGCTTAGGCCTTTGGCCATAAGGGATAATGTCATGGACAGCCGTCGAACCGTCCCAGGGGCGACTCCCGGTGAAATGGTAGAGTTGGTACTTAGTGTTTGCCATGATTCTGGCCTGCACTCCCCTCAGCATGGCGGCGTGGGTATACTGTTCCCCATAGTGTCCCTTCAGAGGACGCAGTTCGAAGTTCCCTTGACAGGGAACGTCTCAGGTTACGAATGTAACCATGGTTCCCTGAGAGGGAACGAGACACTGCGTCCTCTAGCTCCCTGCCATGCTTCGGACGCAAGCTTCACGAAGAAGATAAGTGACGGGTCCTACGGGCGCGTATTTATAGTCGCGCCGGTAGCGACGTCAGAGGCTGTCGCCGGCCAACACATTGGCGTTTTTCAAAGTATGCTTCAGACACGGGTCACGACGAGGTGTTCCCCATAGTGTCCCTTCAGAGGACGCAGTGTCTCGTTCCCTCTCAGGGAACCATGGTTACATTCGTAACCTGAGACGTTTTCTTAAAGGGGGGGTGAAATGCTATTTCATGCATACTGAGTTTTTTTTCTGTTAAAGAGTTGGATTCCCATGCTAAACATGGACAAAGTTTAAAAAATTAAGTTGTACGTTTGAAGGACTATTTTTGTTCCAAAAATACTCCTTCTGGTTTGTCACAAGTTTCGGAAAGTTTTTTTCGAGTATGGCTCTGTGCTCCCGTATAGCACAGCACTGAGAGCAGAGACATTCACTGATCAGAGCGAGAGCGTCGCGAAATGTCACAAAAGGAGTGTGTTTTTGGTTGCCAGGGCAAGGCAACCCTGCACAGATTTCCAAAAAAAAAAAAAAACAGCATTAAGGGACCAGTGGACGGAGTTTATTTTTACAGAGCATCAACGGAGTTGTGCAAGTGTTTGTGTTTGTTCCCCTGCATTTCGAAGATGCTTGTTTTGCAAACAAGGCCCAGTTTGATGCCGGATTTGCATATCGTATATTTCTTAAGGATAATGCAGTCCCAACGAAAAAGGGTCACGATCGTGTGTTGGAACCGCAGGCGGAGAGTAAAACTGCTTCAAATATCTCTGTGTTGTTAACTTAGCTATCGGCGTGTAAGCACATCAAGTAAACAACATGCGATGTTGTCATCAAACTGCACTTTACACATGTACAGCTTAAAAAAAAAAAAAAAAAAGACAACATAAAGTGGAACTTAGTCATTTTCCAAAACTGCTAAGCAAATATATACAGTTTCAGTACATACCACATAGAGACATCGTTGCTGATGCTGCTCTTGTTCAATTTGATGCAGAGATGCAGTACTACTCTATAGGTACTCAAGATTAACAAGATATTGAGTGAAAACGAGCATTTCACCCCCCCTTTAATGTGACACAGAAAAGCTAGCACACACAGATAAAGAAGAAACAGTGCAAAGGCACAGCAGAAGAGCAACAGGTACAGAATGCTCAAAGGTCAGAAGCCACAAAGAAAGGAAAGGAGAATTCTATTCAATCTAATTCTCCTGGTGAACAACTTTCAAGAGAGACACAAGACAATTTCTTAGACCATTTCAACAACAGTGTGCCGTAAAATACTGCTGTATGTTTACCTTGAAACCTCTGAATGCGACCCTTCCCCAAAGGCATGGGCAGATTGAGGGGGACGTAGTGTTCATGATTGCACACCACCCGCAGAAACTCAAACTTAAACTCATACAGTGTCTGCAAGACACAAAGAGACACTATATTATATTATATTATATTATATTATATTATATTATATTATATTATATTATATTATATTATATTATATTATATTATATTATATTATATTATATTATAAAAGAAAGTTATACTATCATTCAACAATGATCACATTAAATTGAAAAAAAGCAAAAACAATATTTTTATTTTTATTTTACAAAAGATTTTTATTTCAAATAAATGCTTTTGAACTTTCTATTCATTGAAGGATCATAAAAACATATCATGGCTTTCACAAAAATATTAAGCTGAGCAACTGTTGATAATCAACCCTGATAATTATAATGATCACCAAATCAGCATTTTAAAACGATTTCTGAAGAATCATGTGACTCAGAAGACTGGAGAAATGACTACTGAAAATTCTGTGTTGCTTGCCTCCAGAATATATTAAAATAGAAAACAGTTATTTTAAATTGTAATAGTATTTTAAATATTACTATTTTAATATATTTTTTATTTAAAAGATGCATCCTTGGGTAAGAGATTTCTTTCAAAAACTTAAAAAAATCTTACAGACCCCAAACCTCTTATCATATTATATTATATTATTAGGAATGTAACGATTCACTCAACTTTTTTTTACAAAATTATATTTAAGACAAATTATTAATTAAATGTGTCCTTTTATTATTGCTTGGACAAAATGTTTTAAATTTCTTTGTGAAATTGATATATAACTATAATAATATACTAATGTAGCGCTTGCATATTATTGCTCTTTTGATGGTTTTGATTGCTTCTATTCTATTGTAAATATTAAATAATTTGTAGGTTTTTTTAAAGTGTATGATCATATAAAAATGTATGACATTTGTAAACATTATCCAATGACCTATTAAGCATTATATAATGTCTGTTAATGATTTATTAAAGACGCTTTAATCATTGTAAATCATATGTCAAAAGTGCATGATCATATGAATTGAACATTTTGTAAGCATTTTAATTTAATAATAATTTTATTAATAATAATTAGGCAATGTTTAATCAATTTATTAGTAAACATCAACAAGCACATAATCTCATATTTCTAGCTATGTGAATATATATTGACTAATGATCTGTAAAGCATTATATAATGTTTGTTAATTATTTATTAATGAAAGTTATTATAAAGAGTTACCGTACCTTGGGATCTCCAGTTACAAAACAGGAGATGTAGTTGTTTATCTGCTTGAAGACAAATCCTCGATCCATAAATGTAAAACAGCGCTGTAGGACAGTAAGTGAGAAGATACTGTTATTAAATGAATTAAAATCGTCATAAATGTTACAAGCCTTCAAATACAACTCTCAGGAACTCGGATGTCTCACTGAGACCTCTTTGCAGATAAAACGCTCAAATATTGGTCAGAGTTTCAGTGTATAAAATCAACTGGCTATACCTTTATGAAGACAGCCAGGCTATGGTTGGCATTGCGGGCAGCATCCAGATTGTCCTTATACTTCTGGGTGATGTGGGGCATCAGCATGTTCACCAGTGTCTCCACAGCATGGTGGAATGAAGCTGTGAATCGCTGGTTCCTGGACAACTACGGTACACACACAACACAGCTAAGACAATTATGAATGGAACATGGTAAACAACTAAATATGGCAAAAACCACTGTAAACTGTTTCCAAAATCCACAGTTATTGCAGTTACCTTTACTATGGTAATACCTTAATACAGGGTCTCTTTCAAGAGAGTGAGAAGCTTGCAGAATCTTTTTTATTTTCATTGTTAATAACAGTGAATGCAAATACCAAGTTTTCAGTTTTAACCAGGATATTTTGGCAAAAACTATGGTTAACACAGTACATTTTGGGGAAAATAAAGGTACATTTTTAGTAAAGGAGAGTTTACTGAGGCATATAATTGTGTGTACCTTGACCTTGCCACTTTCCATCAGGTATTGTGCCATTGACTTCACAAGGGCTTCAAAAAAATACCACGAATACTGAAACACACGATTATACATTTAAACCACTGACAAATAGAACTCATAACAAACTTGTTGAGATTTAAGAGTTTTAAAACAGAAACTACCTTGAGAAGCTTGTTGCTGGTTAGGAAGTCGGTTGAAGGCTTTAAAATGGATGTCATGGCCTTGGCCAGTTCCTCGTGCACTGTCTTACTGTTATTGTTTGAATAGGACTCGGTTTTAAACACGTACTGGAATAACAGGAAGAAAATCATGTTACCAAGATTTACTTTAGAAACTGCACAAAAGTATGTCGGTGTACATTGCAATAAATATGATTGAATATTTCAGAACTTGATTTACCTTCACATAAGACCTCAAGTAGTGTTCTAGACCCTCTTCATGGCACTGAGCAACAATGTGGACCATGACCCTGTAGGGGACACAAACAGACAACAAGAGGGTATGTGAGACAGCAAGAGAAAGACCACATATTCTGATTTTGGCGACTCCTATTCTCTCACCTGGTGGTGTTTACAGCCACATCCTCATTACTGGTGCTGGTCAGAATATGAACCAGCTGGTTTAAAATAGTCGGCAGGAAGTTGATCATAACATGGCCTTCCATGGCATGAAGACTCTTGAAGATAATTTTTTCTCATTTAACCCACCATAATAAGAATAATTAATGCAGAAGAATCCTGCATCTCTAACTTCTCTATGCTCACCTTCAGGTATTTGATGAGCTCACCCTCAGTTGGACAGGTGGCACCAGACTGCATACTCTGGAAATGATGAAAAAAATTGTGCAGGTGCTGATCCTGAAGAGGTGAAAAGACATGCTTAAATTAGATAAATATGGAACATATGTGTGTGTGTGTGTGTGTGTGTGTGTGTGTGTAGTCATACCTGAGTGTAGATGGTAGAGACCAGATGTGTAGACACTTTGAAAAGAGGACGCCCTCCATCCACCCACTTTATCTCAGGACTAGAGTGCTGCAAACACAACGCCCATAAAGAAATATCATGTTAAAACAGGTCATTTTGATTATACTGACAAACCATCCACTGAAATATCTATTTAATGTATTTCTATTTAATGTAATATACAGCAATGAGATTAAATGAAGGGAAAACAGAGACTTTTGCTGAATTTGTGCCATATGTGTTATAATGCCATGCCTTCTCATATTTCCTCATTTTAATTTAACTAATCTTTTGTATTTGTGTATGTCTTAATGTGTCTCAAAAGGGATCCCAAGAAAGTCAGAGATTTCAATATAAACTCAAAAAGGTTTCTCGTTAAATTAAAAAGACCTACTGATCTGAGCTGCTCTATCCACAGAAGTTGTATAGCTCTTTATCCTCCTGATACTAATAGTAATTTTTGCCTAGTTTTATTTCAATTATGACAACTCTCTGAATAGTTTCAGCATGTTATGGATATGATAATGCATTTGGTTAAAGCGGACTCGACCTGTAAAGGTTTTGATTCCTGGTGCAGTTGCAGTGCAAGTAGACAGACTCACTGCTGTGAGCATGTCAGATACTGGATGTTGCTACTTCATGAATAGCCATACATAAATCCTGTAGCAGATCTAGACAGGTGGAGCTGGGGGAGGTGGAAGGTTTTAGAGGAACTTTATAGTGTGCTGCAGGACCAGCTTACAATGAACACTGCACCAGATAATTTAAGATGTTGAGCAAACAATCTAATTGCCTGCAGAATCAGCAGAGGCCAATCAGATGCAAAGTGATAAACAATGTGGCCGCTAGCAGATTGCATATAAAAAGTCCCCTCAGCCTGCATCTATCATGACTGAACTATAACTAGTCATTTATGGAATTTTAGGAAAAATATCTATGACAAAGTTGATTCATCAATGTAACATAACTTAGAGACCAAAATAGTCTCCAGTGCTATTAAAGAGCAACATCTTCCTGTGTAAAACTGATAGTATGCAATACGATCCACTCAGACAAAAGATCAATAATAAATAGATGTGGATATTCACAAAGTTTATCCAAATAGCAAATAAGACCACACAAAGGCTCAATTGATATACAAAGAACATGCACAGGTTCACATTTGATGAGCAAATGGCTGAAATTTTTGCCAAGAAGGGCAAGTTTTTTTTTTTTTTGTTTGACTGTCCATAGTGGGTTTACCTTGCTCACACCCTCCTGGCAGCTGAGGTAACCATTTGGTAGGTTGGACGCCACAGAGATGTGTTGCTCACTCATAACAACACGACCATCTTTAAGCAGAGGAAGCCAGGCAGAGCCCACTGACAGAGAAACAGACAGAAAATGAGAGTACAGTACGTGTTAGAGAAAACATTCAGCACATTCAAAAAACATTTCATGTGACTGGCTGATTGGTATGTCTCTCTGATAATGCTGCAGAAATTTTAAGCATTCAAAGAAAAAGATGAACAGAAGAAACAAGTTCCTGGAGCTCTACACCATTCCTCAAAATATTAACACTGTCAGGGACCCAGTTACCCAACATGCAGTACCTGGGGTCTCCACTATATCCCGCTTTTTCGTGCTGCTGTCACAGCTGATGTGGTAAAAAGTGAAGAGCAGGTGATGCTTTTCATTCAGTTGTGTGGGCAACTCAATTTTTATCTGCAGTACACAAACATACACACAATATGATTTAAAGATAAAAAATATATATATTATAAGAACACTCTGAAACATGATATATTCAATATCTACACAACAAACATGGGATCAGGAAGGACATAATCATGAATAATACAAAGATATAAATGTAAACACAAATTATGTACATTAAAAAAAACAATGATCAACTTTCTCATATTTGGAAACCTTAACCCACTATTATCATTACATTCAGGATATTCAGAAAATGATTCAATTTTGTATATGTATAAAAATTTCCATTAAATATTACTATATTAAAATATTAACTATATTGTTTCTATTATTATTATTATCATTGTTATCAATATAACAACAATTTGAGTGAAAAGTTAAAATAAAAATGTAACTTAAAATTTTGAATATCTTAGTATTTAGTTTGTCCCCCATTGGCTCTACTGACATCAGTATTCAAGTTATTTTTGCAAAGTTTGTGCAAAGCATACTGATAACATTATAACATTTCTGTTTACACTTTTTACCAAATCCTACAACTGTTTTTCAATATGGTCTCAAATTTTTGGTCCACACTCTATACAGCATATTATAAAATAAATATTTGCGCCCCATTCATCACCTCATCATAAAACTCTGGATTCTGCTGGTGGTGCAGAACTGCTGCATAGGCATGTTTGGTGAAGAGAGTATCTCCTGGACGACCATAGATACACTATACATAACAGGGACGCACAAACAGAGCACATTTTTTTAAGTTATTGGCGTTTATAACTTTATTTCAACAGGACAATGCAAGCAAGGACAGAAAACAGTGGGAGAAGAGAGATGAGAACAGGCTCAAGATAAAACCTTGAGTATTTATTGTGTATCAAGTCATAATAAAGGTCTTGGGGCAGCCTTGTACCTCCAAAGGTTGGGCATCTTCTTCATCTGACTCCCTGAATTCCACACATACTGCGATGTTCCTTGCCTGAGTGGCGTAAGATAAAGACAGAACATGAGCCAAAAAACTGCTTACTGTCGAACCCCTAAGTGCATGTTTTATGAGTGACGGATGTGAGCCTTCATTACACTGACCATCTCATATGTCAATAGATTTGGCTTGAGGGCACAAATTTTGCAAGAAAATGGAAAAAGCAAGAAGCTTTCAGCTAATAATGCTATTGTACCTTGGCAAAAGACTTCTGGTTGTCATATTTGAGGTGTTTGGGATAGACATAGAGATGATTGCTGTAGGTGGTGAAAGGCTGAGAGCACTTGGCCATACAGGGAACAAACTCCTCTACCTCCAACAGAACACCAGTGCTTGGCCCATTACTCTCAAAAGGCCTCACTGGGATGTAGGATGGAGTGACACAATCTAGCCAATGGTGAGAAAATCAGAGTTCAAGTGATCAATTCATTGCACACAAGGAAGGCACAGAGTTTCAGGAAATTAGGGTTGAAAATATGATGAAAATATCAGACAGACATACATTATGTTAGGGTTAAATATTTTGAAGACTTACTAGCCACATCAGGAGGCACATTATCAATGGTCACATCCAGGTTACCCAAGATGATGGGTAGTTTAGCCATCTTCTCAGGTCTGTGGATACCGTTTAGACAAATACACTAGCGGTCAAATATTTCTTTATTTTTGTGTCATCTCTTAAGCTCACCAAGGCTGCATTTATTTGATCAAAACTACCAGTAAAAATCATAATATTGTAAAATTTTGTTATCATTTAAAAGAACTGTTTTCTGTTTTAATATATTTTAACATTTAATTTATTCATGTGATGGCACAGCTGAATTTTCAGAAGCCATTACTCCAGTTTCAAATGATCCTTTAGACATCTTTTTAATATTTTGATATGATGTAATATATGCTGATATGAAACTTGTTATTATCATTAATGTTACACAATATTTATTTGAAATAAATGCTGTTCTTTGGAACTTTGTATTCATCAAATTTATAATTTAAAATATATTCAAATACACAAAAGTTCTTTCACAATACAACTATTTTATGTATTTTTAGGGACCTTTTTCATAGACCACTTTCAAAAACATTTAAACATCCTAATTATTCTAGTGTACAGTACATTTACTGTATATTCGAAGCTCATATATCTGTAGGAGGCCTGAAAAAGTGCCCCTCTGAGAGGTACTACAAAACACATTCCTAACAATGGGACCATCCACAGCTCAAAAAACACTACAGAAGAAAATATTTCCATTTAAAATCCATTGTTTCAACATACTGAATCTACTGTATTGTAAAAGGGACAGGAATCTCTAGTGTATACGAGTCTGATGACATGAGGTGAATACTGACTTCCTAAAATCCGCCAGCAGTTTGAAAAGATCCTCTTCTGAGAGTTTATTACTGTCTTGCCGGTACAGTGCAGAGAACCGAGCGCTTTTATCCAAAGTCCCTGAGGCATCTTTAAACACAGTGCTATGGAAAAGAACAAAAAGATGAAATATTGTGTTTGACACTACACACAGAGAGAAGAACAAAACCCTTCCAGGCTGTTTTGGCTCACCGGGCTGCCCATGCGAAAGGCATCCTGTATTGGCCCAGTCTGCTGCAGGCCATCTTGGCATTTTTCAAAACCTTCTGAGCAATCTGTGAAGCAAAACACACGTATTGTTCCCCACAACCTCTCCAGAGACATTTTATTAACATTTAGCTGGGCAGACAGCATGTTCCAGGCAGCCATGCAGAGGTTTTGGATGGTATCATTGTGTAGTTTTAGGCAGGATATTGTGGGATGTGGTAGAATTGTTTAAAATTTTATGGCCTAAGACCTGATTATCCTTTTCCTTATCCTTGTAATAACCACTTATTGTTTTGATTGACAGTGTGTATTTGGTTCTTGTGTTTTGTTTGGTATATGAGTGTGTGTATGTGTGGGTCAGCTGTTTTGTTTCTGTGTGTGTGTAGTTGTGTTAGGTTCATTGCCTTGTTGGAGTCGGAGCTCTTCATGTAGGGCTCAGCGCAGTGAGTGATGCCTCCCTGCAGAACTTTCTCGATTCGAGCAACCAGGAAGATGTCAGGGTGAGGACATGTCACAGAGAAGACACCCTGAAACACAAATGAGCACAGAGCCTTCTCTTACTGAAAAGATTGTGTATTTCAGTTATGCATCCTTTTTCCAAAAGAGGATGTCCCCAAAGGGAGGTTAGATATAGATAACTTCTGGGACAAATTGTCCCAAAAGTATAAACACACTCACACACTCTATCTCCAGTATCCATCATCCACCCATCCATCCATCTACAGTATCCATTTATCCAATCCATCCATCCATCTATCTCCAGTATCCTTCCGCCCATCAATCCATCTACAGTATCCATCCATCCATCCATCCATCCATCTACAGTATCCTTCCATCCATTCATCCATCCATCCATACATCCATCCATGTATCTACAGTATAGTGTTGGGCAATATGGTCATTTTTCAAATCGTCATATATTCAGCCCATGAGATCGACAATACACGATATTATCGTGCATGGGTGGGGCAAGAGAGAGACTCTCTAGCATAACTTTTTGGTGTTTTAAACCACGCAGGTGCGCGAGAGAGAGCCTATGGAATCACCTACAATCGAAAAAAAATACTTTCAAACTGATAAATATACTGATAAACTAACGTTAAATATAAAAATACTGTATTTAAAACAGCTAGTTCATATATAGTCGGACGCAACTGTCATATTGCGCATCCTGTGACAAATTTGTCGCATCTGCGCACAAAAGTTATCAGTCTAAATGTTCTGCAAATACACAATACTATTGACTATCGGCACTACCCTACTACAGTATCCATCCTCCATCCATATATCCATCTGTAGTATCCGTCCGTCCATCCACCAATCCATCCATCTACAGTATCCATCCAATCCATCCCTCCATCCATTTATCCATAGTATACTGTATATTTATACATCCATCCATCCATTCAACTGCCTCTGAAAATTGATTGTTTGGTCCTCTTACTTTTTTGGGGTACTGCAGCATCCCCTCCAGCAGTTCACTAAGCAGTGTTTCTTGGTGAGGTGTGTCCACCCCTCCGTTTATCTGCATGCTGGGTGGTGGGGTCATGGATCGGACCAGTGGGTGGTTTAGATCGACATGAAAGTCTGCAGATATTTTTCGGGTTTTCTGCACATCAAACAGTGAAAGCACCAGGAAGAAGGGCTCCACCTGAAGAAAACAGTAAAGCTGTACCTAATCTGTACCAGAAGTATGGGTTGAGCTACAAGTTGACACGTTGGACTAATTAAACAAACAGAGGAATGTTTGCAAGCACCCCTGTGATTGTGTGTGAAGCTTACATTAGTAGTAGGACCCTCCTCGTTCTCTGCTACACAGCTCTGAAGGTTGAAGGACAGATCATTGCAGCTCACCAAAACTCTCTTCCCAAACTTCTCCTCAAACTGCTTCACATCCGGTTCGATGCCAGACAAATCGAGTCTCTACAGGCCAAAACATACACACATAGTATAAAACCAGCAGCTCACCTTGTGATTTAATGGATTTTTTATTTTAATAGAGCTGTGGCTCACCTGTGTATCAGGGTCCAGAGTGAAGAGTTTCAGACGAGTTTCAGCCCTCATCTTGCACTCAATGTCTCTTGCACTCTGGAAAGAAAAAACAGGATGCCAATCACTAATTACAGAACCTGATTGTGTTTCCTGTTACGTCATATTGCTTGACAAAAATCATTTTCTTTATTACTATTTTGTCTCGGCTTCCAGTGTAATATCTAAAAATTAATGTACATGAGAGATAAAATAAGATAACAGAACATTTTTTTCAGAGATATATCTGAAAAATTAATTTCCTACTCTGTTGACAGTCTTTTTTAAGATTTTTAAATTCTGTGTAATTATTAAAAAGTAGGAAGACAATAATTTTTTTTGTACATATGCAACTTAATTTTCAATTACACAATAATTGGTTGTCTATTTTTACAGTGTTACTTCTGAAGTAAATGCATCACATTTTATGAAAGTTTAGATGTTTTACTGCAAAACAAAACAAAAGAAATGCTATAAAGAATTCAAGATCATTAAAGTGAGAAATCAAGAGATGTGAGAGAAAATATTCTGAGTTTAGAGAGAAAAGGCGCCTAGATGATTGATTCCAGGGAGGAGAGAGACAGCAGACAGGAGAATAAAGAGCGAGATAGAGATGAGATGTGTGTGTGTCTATGTTCCAAAGTGTGGGTGGTTCATTGTGGAATGGTTGGAAAACATCAGACGAGAGGACTAAGGGTGTGTGGAAAAACTGTTGATGTGTAGAGAAAGGGCAGACAGTGAGGACGCCAGCATTGAGATCATTCTACAGTCAAGACAGAAGGCGAAAACCAGTATTCACCTTCACACACACACACACACAAACTGTAGATGATTGTTTGTAGAACTAGCTAATCAGGAGATCATGCGTCTATATGTGAGCATTTGTTCACAATACCTGGAAACTGTCCTGAAAATTCCCCGGTGAGATGTCTGTCTTGCCCGGCTCATCGTCTGAGTGAGAGAAAACACACTTGCTGTACTGAAACCTGAAAACAAACTCAATAGTCATATTGTATATAAATCAACATGTAGTTACTAGGAGAACTGTCAGAGAACAGTGTCGAATCATAACAACAAACACAAAAATGTGGGTGCTCAAATATTAAAGCCGTCAAACTATATTTTTAAAAAGTGAGTGGATGTTGTGAGTGGATGTAGGAGTTTCCCAGAGTTTACAGCACTACAGTTTCTAAGGTGTTTTGAGTGGTTTTAAACATTAATATCTGTATATGTGGTTATTAGTGTTTTGGTTAGTTACTATGGTGTTGCTAGAGTATTGTGGGTAGTTATTAGGGTGTTACTTTGAAGTTTCTTAGGTATTCCAAAAAAAAAAAAAAAGAGTGGTTGCTAGGTTGATGATAGTGGTTTCTAAGATGTTGATGGTTGCTAGGGTGTTAGGGGTGGTCACTAAGGGATTGCTATGTAGTTTCTTAGGTTGTCTGAGAGGTTTTAAACATGTTAATATGTTCAATATGTGGTTTCTAGGGTCATCTCCTCAGCATGATTTGAGGTCTCTTTGATGTCCATAGAACAGCCATTGCGAGACAAGTTAGGCGCCAAAGTTTAATTCTTAGGGTCAGAAGTTTGTTCAGATCCCAGACCCTAAGTATGACTAATAGCAACAGCCATGCTCACTTTAGCAAGCTCCACTAGTAATTAGTTATATTTGGTTCAGCACTTTGACTGGCCGACAGGTGTTTATTGTTTTATTCGAGGCGAGAAGAAAGGAATGTACTGTCTTTGAAACTCATCAAATGTAAATAAAACTCCCAACCTCCAATCCTGTGTGAAATTCAAAGGGTTTAAGAGGTGTTAAGTGTTACTGTTTGTGTATGGCTATGTGGATGTCAGTTCAGGAGTGTTGGCTAGTATATGGATCTATCTATTAAAAGACGTTAGAAGTGTGGGTGGTCTCTTCTAAGAACACATACACATGTATGAGACTCGACCACACCAGTTGACTCTGTAATTACATGTCTGAATACTCAAACTGTGTCAACAATCTTTTATTATCATATAGTAATGTATCAATGCATGTCAGTGAACATATATTAAATCAATACACACATATGTGAACTGCAAACACTCTTACTAGCCCAAACACACACCATCGTGTAGTTCTCCGTTCTTCCGCTCCTGCATGGCGAGTTCAAAGCTGTTGTGGAGGATCTTGTTGAGGGTGTTAATCCACTCATCCATCTCTCCTTCACTGTCTGCAGCCAGAAGATAAGTGCTTTTATCCTGCATCTTCAGCTCAAATGCGAAACGACGCACCTTACTGTTCTGCACACAGACACAACAGAGAAAGAGGGGCATTCCAAATCATGCCACTTGTACTCAGTAGCATAGCTCATATCATTTAGCCTTGTAGGAATTTGAAGAGAATATTTTTTAGTTTATTGAAATTTGACTTTTGATTGGTATCAAGTTCAAGACATTGTTGATCTAAGATCTCTTATGAAACTTACTGGAGTATTAGTGAGGTTTTTTTTAGAAGAAGAAAAATCGAAGAAACAATTGATTCTGAGAAGTAAAATCTTCACTTGATCTCCATTTAAGCTTACTGCTGTCTAAAAGAACAATCAAGACATTTTTTTTTCTTTCCTATGGGAATGTGAGAGCACCTAAGACTTGAAATGATTTTACACTTTATGAATTTATGATGAATTTACACCAGAAATGGATATCCAGGAGCTGAAAGCCATTTATTCCTGGACATCTGCTGAGGAATATCTGGCTGCTTTGCATGGGCACCTGTTGAAATGCTTAGGATTTAGATCTAGAAACAGACAAAGCAGGTTGTGCATACCATAGGAGTACTTTATTCTTTCAGGAGGCCAGGTGAATCAAGGAATGCGATCACTTTTGCGCACACACTGAGCACATCACAGGATAAAATGGAAATGATTAGCCCTGGGAGAAATCATGCTTTAATTAGCCCATGATGAACTACTTTTCCCATGATGAACTGCTTTTTTTTTTGCATTATTGACACATTTTCTGATTTAATGCTGTTCAGCTGCTTTGTCACAATCTGTATTTTTAAAAAGCGCTATAAACGTAAATAAAGGTGACTTGACTTCCTCTGTGTCTCTCGCCCGTTTTTATCTTTTTCTCTTTCTTTGCAACCCTGAGCAGCCTCATCTGAGGAACTGGTTATCCAAATACTGATATCCCCTCTTGGTCGAGACAAAGGAAGGGAATCGTGAGGATGTTATTAGAGATCAGAACCCCTGCTATAATTTGCTTTGTGTTGCATTATATATATTAGGGCTGCATGATTAATTGCATGTGATTGTCAGTAAAGCCAGTTCTGTGATAGTCAGATCTGTGTCATATATATATATATATATATTTTTTAAATCATAGATTAATTCTTATACTGGTTGTTACCTGGATGACACCCATGCAGGAGTCCAAGAAGATGGTTCCCTTAGGTTCTTTAGATATTTTCTCATCTTTGTAGAAGTTCAAGTTGTATGATCCATCTCCTAGCTGGGTCAAATAGAAATACCTTCTCTTAAAAGACTAAAGGGAAAGAAAGAGAGAACGCAAGGATAGTTACATGAAAATAGCAGATATAAACATTCTATGTTTGGATGTTAAACCAGTGAGTGTTCTAAAAATAACATCAAGTGGAATGGGATCATGGGAAAATGTATTAGTGAGAACTTGAAGTTGGTTAGGCCACACTTCCTGTCTGTGGCATGGTGAGCACAAATCTGCTTCTGAAAGCAGGACTAAGGGTCAGAGCTTGCTCTGCTCTGTCCATGACTGAAAACAACCAGCTAAACACACAGCTATGCAGGATCTGCGCCCCGTGTCATGTCAGTGACATCAACACTTGATTCTATGGCTATGTGCAGTATACATACCATGTAAGATATGAAAATCTCCTGTATGCGTCATCCAAAAATGACAAGTCTGTCATCATTTACTCACATACAGTTTCAAACCTGTATGAGTTTCTTTCTTCTGTTGAACAAAAAAGTATATATTTTTAAGAATGTTGAAGTTTAAGGTAGCCATTGACTTCCAATGCATTTTTTTTTTCATATTTTGGAAGTCTGGTAATGGCTTCTGTCAGCATTCTTCAAAACATCTTTTCTAATGTGTGTTTAACAGAAGAAAGAAACTCATACAGGTTTGGAACAACTTGAGGTAAAGTATGATAGATTGATATTTTCGGGTAAACTATCCATTTAATAAATTAAATTAGTGATGCTTTATAGCTTAAAAGTTTAAAATAGTAGTACTTTTTTTGTTTCATATCAGAAGACAGTTTCATCAACTGGGGTCGTATGAAATTAACATTGTCTAATTTGTGTGTGTGTGTGTGTTTGAGAGGTGAGTAAATGATGAGAGAATCTCATTCATTCATGCATTGTGGTGGCAACAAAATAGTTTACTCCTTTTTGAGATGTTTATCTTTGCTTAATGTGTTGTGTTTTGTATTTTTTTAAGTATACATTATAAACAGTGTACTATTCAGTACGCTAGTATTTTATTCTGAACAGTGATCATCTTAATCAAAAATCCATCATCATTAAATCAATTTTGTAATGGCTAACTCACCCTCATTGTAACACTGATGGCACTGTTCATGTTTGCTTTATACAGCCAGCCATGTCTGGACACGCCCCCTCTTTGAGAGCCCAATGAGGTGGCATCCTTTAGGAACCAGAGAGGAACAGAACAAACACACATAAGAACACATTGGTGCAATCATACACCCACACACTGAGACTTCATCTGTTTCTTCAAGCCTGAACAAAAACACACTGATATCTAATGCAGGTTCCCACATTAGAGCCTCTGGACGCCCTCCTTCTTGTTTCAACATGAAGTCCATTTTCACCTGACCCCCTCAATTATTCATTTTCTCCCTCACCCCTACAGGGAACAGCAGAACTGTGCAAACTGTACAAACAAACTCCATCTCTGAGTGACTGCTCAGACAGAACAGCAGACATGGAGCTGGAATTCTGGAAATGTAGGTGAAACCCAGTCAGGGAATCAGATAGCCCAAAGACAGGCGAATCCTGTGTCTACTCTTTCTCTAAGGCTAATGTAATCCCAAAGGCTCTGCACAAACGTATTACTAATAAGATGTAAGTTCCTTATTATTTATTTATTCGGCTTATCGGACAGTGCAAGAAAAATCACGTGTTGTAATAATCCGATGAAGTATGGTGCATGGTGAATAATAGCATTTCCTTGCCTGTCACCATACTAAGGAAACTGGTAGAGTAAAGAAATAATAGCACATGAGTAACTTGCGCTCTTTCATATGTTCATCAAACAAATGTCTAGACATTAATGTATAATGACATTAATCACTAATTACAGTGACATTGATGCATTATGAATCATACAGTATAAATATCTCCACTCATATAAATGGCATATCACTCATCATTTGTCTTATGTTCTTCAATGACATTGTTGTCTCTTTAGTTAACAAGTACATTTAGAAGAAAGAATGATAAAAAGTTCCCAAGACAGTTTTAATATGATCTTCATACAACAAAAGAAAAAAGCTTAAATCTGTTAGTTTGACTTAAAATCAACCCCTGCTACATAAGTGTTTTTTTTTTCAGTGAAAACAGTTAGGAATTATCGCCCCTTACCTCCTCCTTATCTGCATCCTCGTCCACCTCAAATACATGACTAGCTAGTTTGTCTGGCCGAGGAACTTTACTATAAAAGAACAAAACACAAAAAAACAAAGACAGTTAGATGTTTATAATCTTTTGCCTGTGCAAAAGTCAACGTAACAATGCTAGAGTACTGAGGGTGGTTGCCAGAGTGTTGCTAACATTTTCTAAGGTGTTCTGAGTGGTTTTTAGTGTGTGGCTATGTGGTTTTTAGGCAAAATCTCAACAAGCTAAATGATCATTCGTGTTTGTAGCACATATGTATAACAATTCATGTCTAACAAAAAGGTTCAGCAAGCATTACTCAAGGACACCGATGTTCTTATCACTCACACAGCTGATGTAAAACACAAACAAATGTACAGATGTGCATTTGTGAGTGTTTGACTACTGTATGTGTGTTCACGGAAACTTTATTAGTGGAACTATCATAGGTGGTGGTCGGATCTTAATGTTGCTCATGATGACGATGACAGTGAAGCTTCACGCACACAGCACAAATGATCTCGGTCTCCTCCATCACCATCATCCCTCCTGCTTCCTCTGCGACCTTTAGCAAATGCCAGACACTGGCTGTCTCCTGATCTCCCCAATGTGATTTGCCATTTATTGACCGCTAAGACATAATTGCTCCATCAGTTAGCTGAGACAGGAAGTGACATCACTGGACAACAGACACTTGTCTGGGTAGCTGCCTTGTTCTAAAACAGGCGGAGTATTTACGTGCTGAATGACAAAAGCGAGAGGAAGAGAAAGCAAAAGAGACGAGGAAATAGGAAAAGGGCTGCTGATGGGTTGTTGTTGTGTGAAGAAAGGCGCATTTCCCAATGTAGCTCTAAACGAGACCTTGCTGTCAACAGTGGGGCAGGACAGGATGAGGACACTGATAAAATTAGTGAGTAAAATAGCACCTCTCTCTTTCACACACGCACACACACTCAAACACACTGTGGTCAAACAATGACTTCTGGGATTTATTCCAATACCTAGTGAGCTGCCTTGCTGTCGACTCCTGCATAGGCAGCTGCTTTCTAAGTAGAATAAGTAAGGAAGTAAAATAAAATATATATATATATATACACATACATATATACATATAAATTTTATTGTATTAAATTATACTGCTTTCAAAACTTAATGGCTAAACAGAAACATTACCACCAATTATTTTAAAAAAAATCTAATATTGGCCTATTTATCTTCATCACAATATGCCAGTCAACCACTAGTCATATAATATCACACTAAATTAAATAACTAATTTTAAATATTTATTACATATTCAAAGACTAGTTAAAATTATATTAATGTATATTTGCTAAAGGTTGAAGTTATGAGAAAGTATTACAAATAATAGAAAGGGAAAGGCTATTAAAAAATACTTTCCATTTACTTACTTTAGTTAACATTTCTATTTAATAATCTATTAGCACTGTCCAAATAAATAGCACTAGCCAAAAAAAAAACAAAAAAACAACAACATTTACTTGTTGATACTTGTTGGCCAAACAGAAAAAAAAAAAAACAGCAGATGACAACAATGAAAAAATGACAAATATTGGCCAACACATCGGTCAACCACTTGTGATATACAAAGAACAGCTGGACTTAAAATAACTTCAAATAGCTAGCTTTGCCTCATTCCATCATTTTTCTCTGTATTTCGATCATTTTAAGCAGTCTTGTGGGCCTTACTTTGGAAGATGGCGGAAGTCTCCAGAATAATCTTCATACTTGTAGTTTACCACATGCCAGTCAGAGTTGTAGGTCCTGATGCACTGTAAAATAGAATAAAATGAAAAAAAAAAAAAAATGAACAATTCTGTCCTCTCTCTACTGTCATATGGAAAGCACATAAACACATATGCCAGCATGCACACACACAAAAGGACCCAAAATCCCGAAAAGGCTAGTACACTTCCAGTAATCTAGTAAGTTTCATGTCTTCCAAAGCAATCTGTGACCACAGCTTTTAAAAAAGAAAGAATATTTCCTCTGGCACTGGCTGTATCCCTGTGCTAAACACTTTTAAAGCTGTCACCAAACTGCACCACAAACAGACACTAATATATCTTCTGGGCATTACATTAAAGCAGATTCAATTCTATTTGCTTTGTTGGCAAGGCAAGCATTCAGTCCTCAGCAATTCTTAAAGGGATAAGATGAAACTAAAAGCCTGGAAAAACCCAAAACAGCTTTCTCACTCTTATTTTAAATCCAATTAATGGAGAGAAAGAGGAAGGGAGCGAGAGAGTAGATGAGTTGACAAAGTAAATTTAAGACCATTCTGAACTAAGCATTCAAGTGTTTATTCTGAACTGTCTCTGTACTCCATCTGTTACTTAGAATTGTCCTTTGTGGTAAAATAGAAATACAGAAAAAAATCTCTTGTTCTAATCTAATGTAGAAAAAGTTGACATTGAATAAATAAACCCAATATATAATAAAAAAGTCAATGTTTAGGCCAACTTACATTACATATTAAATATTAAATAGTTTTGAGAGGAGGATCACACCAGCACGCTGCTGAGCATATCACTGATCTCACATAATCCATTTCACTTGAATAATTTAAGATAAATGGGGATTTGCACATTAAATATTTATTATTCTGAATTAGAATACATTTTGAATACGTTTTGTTAAAAGAAGTTATGTTTTGGTAAGTCACCATTAGTATAGTTTTTTCTACAAATTGTTTGGGGACATAGATAAATCTTAATCTAACTAATGTAAATAATGTTTCATTAAATTGGTACAACTGTTTTTTTTTACTTCATTTGAGTAAAAGTGAAAAAAGTCCTGAAGCTGGTTACCTAAATGTTTTGAGATTTTTTTTTCAGTGTAGGATGCTTTTTGCCCATTTTATCTCGGGTTTGGGAAATCTGAGACTCATTTATGTCCACAGTACAAAGAGTAATGGAGGGTATGTTTAATAAACAGATGACACCTAAACATGAAAAATAGTAATACTGATTCATGACTAAACATTTTCCCCCAATACTAAAACAAAAATCATTTAGACAACTAAATCACCAACATTGATGACTTATGACATTATAAGAAAAAAAATGAAAATAAATTAAAGTTCTTGGGCAGCTCATCTGGTTTGCATTCCCTTGTGGATCAGATTTAATTACAACTCTTGTAGTTGTAGA
The DNA here is from genome assembly GCF_003368295.1 of Carassius auratus. Lineage (NCBI taxonomy): Eukaryota > Metazoa > Chordata > Actinopteri > Cypriniformes > Cyprinidae > Carassius > Carassius auratus. The sequence continues at coordinate 20,940,663 of NC_039273.1, read as the reverse complement.
TCATGACAAATGTTTCCTCAGTGATTCAACTGAACATATTTTATGTCAGACAAATTTTTTTTGCAAGTTTAAAAGAACAATCCTTCAGAATGCGTGTTGTTCTGTGCACACAACTAACGGTCCAGGCCGATGTTTTGATCTGTGAAAAGCTGGAAAACGGCCTGGCTCTGGCCCAGCTGTCCTTCATGATGTCATTGAGCTCTTTAGTGAGAGGAAGTATCGTTTTAAGCTCTCTGCTGACGACGCCCAATGCCCGTGATATCCACATAACCCAAGCCTGACCTAGACCTCACACACACGCATGGTTTATTCTAATGCAAATGCTCATACAGTAGAATTACTGGAGAAATAGCATAAATGAAGAACTTCTAGGAACCTGTTTTGACCTGTTGACAATTCCTGTTCTATACATTTCTTTAGTTGCATCTAAGATCTTATTCTTTCAAATATGATCAATGATAGTCTGTAGTAACTTTAGTTCATTTGTTTATTTGAGGGCTTAAATTGTAATCCTGTTTAATCAGGAACTAAATGCACTGAAACCCTAGTAAAAGCCTAGAGTATTATACAGTATATGAAACAACAGGCACTTATGTGCCATAAAACACTTTTTGCTTCAGTGCAGAAAGTATTCATCTTGAAAAATTACTAACAATATACAATTATTCTTACATTTACTTTCTAAAATTAAGTAAAAATTTCATTAAAAAGACATGTGTATCACATCCTGAAGATACACCACATTTCTGAAAGAGATGTGAAAGAGATGATCATTTAAAAGCCTTTGCATATTATAATACAAGCTTTATTCGTTTAAGAACAAACAGTCTCATTTTAATGTAAATAATGCATAATATTAGGCTTAGATTGCACCTTGTTAACAAAATTCAGCGATTTTTGCACAAACACAAATGACTATGCACTATTAGCACCTGTAGAATGCAAGATATTTGCGTGCATTTTCTGATCTAACAGCAGTAATTCATCAAATGATGATCAAATGCTTGAGAAGAGACATTTTTAAGAGATGATTCATGTGCTTAGACTGCAGTGACTGGGTGATGCAGTACAGTCTCAGAAGAGTGTGTCAGATTGTGGTATTCCACTGCATCCTCTCAGATCTATTAAATTGTGGAATGCAAATATAGTAGCAGCATGCAAACAGCATTAGACTAATGCACCAAAATTACTGGGTGTGTTTGCAACCTGATTTGCATAATTCCTTTAATGAAACGTATGCTAACACAATACAGACAACATGTGCAAATCTATCAGCTCACTATCAGTGAGTGCAATTTAGGGGTGCTCCGATCACGATCGGCCGATCGTTATGCACATCTCGTCAGTAAAGCCGGTTTTCTAATCAGCGGTTAATTCCATCAGGTGCATGATTTCACATAGAGCACCTGTTACTACACAGAGCCGTTGTTAATATAGAAGATGCGCAAATCACGTTAATTTTCAGCGTTTATTGGCGCATCTTCTATATTAACAACGGCTCTGTGTAGTAACAGCTGCTCTATGTGGAATCACGCACCTGATGGAATTAACCGCTGATTAGAAAACCGGCTTTACTGACGAGATGCGCATTAACGATCGGCCGATCGTGATCGGAGCACCCCTAGTGCAATTCATGAACTCTGATCCATATGTTGATAGTATGCAGTATGTTGAGGTCTTACCTCCTGGACAAGCAGGCTGCTGGCTCTCTTTTCCGCCCCATCTGGTACTGAAGAGTACAGAGTTCTGCCCTGACGCTTCAAAGTAGAGATCTACACAGATACATGTAGACATTTTTCAGATACTAGATGAAATGCACATGAACATGCATAAAAAAAAGAACAGTTGGTGTAAATCTTGACATTTTTTGTAGCAATTTGGAAAAAAGTGAAATGACTGTTATTTAAAGTGCATTTTTATATTGGTCTAATTGGCAATCATAGTTTGCAGTTTTGTTCATTTTATGTAAATGCATATGACACTCCATAAAATTAAAATAATCCATTTTAATTAAATAGTATTTTAGTATCAAAATTACTATTTAAATAGTACCAGAGTGATGGTGCGCAGGCTAGCTTTACTGCAGAAATTATTGTGTGTTTTATTTCTGGTATTTTTTTTAATGAAAAAACAAAAAATAGGATGCATATAAAAAAAACTAAAATAAAAAAAAAACAGACAAACATTAAGATCTTTTGAAATTATATTTATTTTTAGTTCATCCTTTTACTTTGTATTAATATTTTTTTTCTTTTAAAATATTTTTTATTTATTAATATTATATAAAAATTTAGCGTTTGAACCAAACTAACAACTTGCATATACGGTAGTTATAGTCATGTCTCTGGCTTTATCATTATAGAGGTTCAGATGTGTCTTCCTAGGACATGTTGTCTCAGTCTACATTCAAACTCCAGCACACCTGATGTGAAACCAACATTGAATATGAAGCTAAAATGGCCATCGCTGTATAGCCCTTTTTACATGAAATGCTGCACTCACTTTAACCAGCTTGAGCTCTTGTAAAATCTCAAATAAGCAAACTATGCTGTTAAAATAATCTTGGTGAAATCATCCCTAACAAGTCTGAGGCATTATGCTCTGAAGTCAGTTTACAAGCCTCGACTGGACTGGGCATGACCCTATATCCTGCTGAAGCGTTGTATGAGAACCTGTGTGTGTGTGTATGTGTGTACTATTTGTAAAGCTACTTTACTACAGGTGTATTTTTTTAACATATAAAATACATTAAAATAATTAATATTTTTGTGTAATGTATAAAATATAATATTTACCATTTTGTTTTGTTTGTAATGATCACTAAAAAGAAAATTACTAAAAACATATTAAATTATGTTTTAATAAAATGCTAAAAATGCAGAGATATTTGTCCAAGTGTTAGGTTTAGGCTTTAGGTAGAATGTGACCACATACAGTACACTATATGTCTCATATATATATATATATATATATATATATATATATATATATATATATATATATATATATATATATATATATACACACACACACACACACACACACACACACACACACACACACACACACACATGAATGGAGTCCAGTCTTCGTAATACTATTAAGACTAACAAGATTTTTTTATATGAGATTGAAAGTTATATTTAAAATTAAAATTTTAACAATCATAGATTTAGAATTTTTAATTAGATTTATTCAATTTTAATTTTGATTTCCTAACCACTAATGCTAAAATTGAATTGTCTGGTTTCATTAAACTGGGCTGTTGTTTGCAGAACACTGTTTTGTTGTTCCTCGTGAACAAGGCCCATAACAATGATCTCTTGCATACACACCATTTTCTAAAGGAAAACAAGTACATGTTTCCATTCAGAGAAGCAGCTTGAGAATCACCTGAGACGGTGTTACTGTAATGTTATTTGAGGGTTGAACACAGAAAGTAAAGTGATGTACAGTATGACTAGTGACCCGGAGGAGGAAGCAAACCCAGGACACACCACTGAGAGACAGTGAAAACTAACATTCACACAGGTTACTCAGCCTCTGAATCAGGCTGAGAAATAACACTGTAGAGGAAATCACAGCATGAATTCAGATAAGTAGAGAACAAAAAATACTAACAGAACTGAAAGTGTACATGAGCCTCTAGCAGGGAAAAATAGATGACAGAACAATGAAGAAATGGATACTGACGGGAGAGCAGATAATCTGAGAGCTGGAGGTGTACAGATAAACAGATGTTCTTACCTCAAAGTCATCAATAGGAAACTGCAGCATGTCTCTGAGGACATCACTTAGTATTTGAGTTTTCCTCTGGACAAGTACGCTCTCATAGTCCAACGGCTCGATCACTTTTGGTTTTAACTGGAGACAAACACACACACACAAACACAAACAAGTTCAACAGAAGAAACCAGTAGAAAAAAAATCAAATGTTCATGGTTTCAAATACACAAAATAAAATCAGGAATTAAAATAGACCATGAATGGTCATCAGTTAGAAAAGCTCATGGAAGGGTTTGCTTTTGCTTTTGTTAAGTGACCTCTGGTGTGTTATCAAATGCATTGTTATGAATTCAGTCAGGATATTAAGGGGCTTCATATATATATATATGTTTTCCCCCTGAGGTACAGTATACTTTTAATTTACTGTGTTTGAAAGAGGATTTACACTAGTGGTGCTTTCTTTGAGGAGGCGAGAGAGGCAATGTCAAAATAAATCCATGCATCTTTTTATTCTTTAAGGAGCTTCTCCTTGGTCAAAGGAAAATTAGAAAAAATTATCAACAGATTAAAATCGAAACCCAGAGAGGGTGCATCCGAAACTAGCAGGCGCTACATATGGTTTGAAATGTACTTTGCAACTGTTAAACAATATCTTCTATATACATGTAGTGTGAATATGTTTATGAAACATTTTTCAGACATACTACTTCTGCCATGTTGTCATATTCACAGTTCCAGTGCGTATCACCGATTTGCACAGAAAGAAACTTTCCTTCATTTTACTCCTGGTTCTTTTGCTATTAAGAATAGTACATCTACTTTATTTGTCCTTATTAACCCACTGTGATGTTAAACATATTATACTTTAGTCATATACTGAATAAATGTGGTACAAACTTTTAATATACAATATAGTTTACAGGAGCCAAAGACAAACACAAATGACTTTGAGTCTAGTTACTCTGCTCTGCTCTGTTCTGTTTGTTAGTGAGTGTGATAGAAGTGAAGGCATAAGAGAGTTGTGAATGAGTGTTGTGTTGAACTGTACCAGGCACTTCACACTGCTTCCCATAATCCATGCTATGGTCAGCACTAACAAGCCTACATCATCCAGTAAAGAAAGGAAAAGAGGTCTCTGTTACAATGTCCATTGAGACATCATTGCTTTATGGGGACACACAGCACTGAGCGGCAAGCCGGCACTAACTGGTTAAAATATCATGAAAAAGATGGTAACCTCTTGGGAGAAATATTTCCTGTCCAACATGCACACACAGACACACACTTTCATAAAGCTGTTTGCCACAACCATCTCTGAAATGTGCTCAGACAATCAAGTGCACATATTAAACACAACATGTCTTTGATTTATAATTTGTCTGTGTAAATACAATGATGACAATCACAGTTGAATATATTCATGTGCAAACAATGTGCTGAAAAAAATGACAAAATGTGCCAATACACAAAGAAATGACAGTCAGGATAAGAAAAACAATAAACTGTAAAATGTTCAAGAATTCAAGCATCAAACTCCAGAATAATATGTTAATGCAATCATCAGCTGTTCTTGTGATATCTCAGTTGTTTCTCCTACTGAGCAATCTGACGAACTCTCCTAAATCGCAGATATTTCTGCTGAGAAAAAGACAACAATACTCTGACAATGTACTCTGATTTATCTAGATATGCAAGGACTATTTCACCAAAAATGTTAATTTGCTGAAAATGTACTGATTTTCAGGCCATTTAAGATGAGTTTGTTTCTTTAACAGATTTGGAGAAATTCATCATTGCATCACTTGCTCACCAATAGATCTTCTGCAGTGAATGGGTGCCATCAGAACGAGAGTCCAAACAGTTGATAAAAACATCACAATATTGGTTTAGAACTGTTCTGTGCATATGTCTCTCCTGTTTCACTCAAATTTGACCTGAAAACAACAGTCTGATGCTAGAAACCTTCTAGAAACAGACAGCTTTTCATTTTACAATAAGTTAATAGGACTGGAGTTTTTGTAGGTTACTTGTGGATTACTGTGATGATTTTATCAGCTGTTTGAACTCTCTTTCTAACAGTACTCATTCAATGCAGAAGATCCAATGGTGAGCAAGTGATGTAATGCCTCATTTCTAAAAAAATTGTCAGATGAAGAACAAACTTTTGGGAGAACTACTCCTTTATGTGTGCAGTTAGAAGTCAGAGATTACCGTTTGAACTGACATTTCTCATTGAATTCATCCAAAACAAATTTATCTGACCTATTGCACATAAACTTGAATGCCTACCTACATTTATTAATACTCTTACTGTATGTTAGCAACTCTCAGGTGAATCTGTTTTTTATATTTTTTTATTATATTTATTTTTTATACAAAAATTATTGTTACAAATCTCCATAAAGTATTTTTTAAAAACTTTGTGGGGTTTAAACTAGTGTGTTCATGTGTGTGTGTGTGTGTGTGTGTGTGTGTGTGTGTGTGTGTGTTTGTGTGTGTGTGGAGAAATTATTGCCGACAATCCACTTGTTGCGTTTTTGAGAAATGTGCTCTGGTATTACACTGTTACATTTACAATCTTACATTTACGTTCTTGAGTAATTTCATGTATGGCACATTACAGAAGTCCAATAAACATCACATATCAATTTACCAGGTCAACTCTACAGGTCTACCCACCATCTCTATTCAGGTGAACATTCCTCACATATTTGAATTTAACTAGGACACTCTAAATGATGACACATGTTCCAAACATACATGGATACTAGGGGTGGTTAATCTGTATGATTTCCCGATTCGATTCGATTACGATTATTGAAGTCCCGATTCGATTACAGTCGATTTTCGATTATTAACGATTTTCGATTAACGATTATTGATTTTCCATTTCACAACAGTAAGTAGTAAACAAACTGTGTAAATCATTACTAATAAATGGCAGCAGGCACTCTGATTCCATGTATGGGGCACATATATATTATTCATATGACACACAAACACAAGTAGACAAGACCTTTTTAGTTCAAAAGCTATGCCCCGTGTCACATCGCCTCTGCTTCTGCTATGAGCAGCGCGGACAGATCTGCCTCGCGCACGCGCCGAGTGTGCACGGCTCGGACTACTCTCCACCTTACCTCCTAACTGTCCTATGAATACTTCGACCTTGTCTAACATACCCAGAGGCATTAGACAAAGTCTCCACTACAATACTGTCGCCGCGATTGCGGAGAGGTGCGGTCAGAAGACAAATATACATGTCTAGCGCGGAAAAAATCTCCCGCCTCGTCCCCGCAACAATAAAACGCCTGCTAATTTCGCGATGAACACTCCGACCCCTGCAAACATTGTTCACACCTTGACATTTGGCAAAGGACCATTTACATTGGGCAAAGGATTCACCGTTTGTGCTTGGTGTACTTTCACTTTCAATATCTCCGTCATCTTCTGAATACAGATATTCCCCTTCAGAATCAGTGTCCACTAATAGAAGTCCCAACACTTCATTGTGGGTTTATTGAAGCTTTATTGATGCCATTAGATAATAATAAAAATAATAATGATAATAATAATAATCTAATGCCAATACTCGCTAACGTTGACAATATTGGTCAGATAAAATGGCTCACTCTCACATAAGCTCCGCTTTTTTTCGCACTGATTCAATGCGCTCTCGAAGATTTTGTTAAGGAGCATTACGTTTTTTTGAGTCAGAGATGAAGTATTACATGTCTGCTATCTGGTGCAGGGGAGATCGCTTGAAATTTGACACACTATTTGACAAAATCGGCCGTTTTATTCAGTGCCGCATCTTGTCGAGTAAACTCAACCATGGCGCCAAGAGGGTTAGAGCTCCTGCCATGAAAACCAAAATAAATCCACACGCTTGCTTTGAGCCCTGATGGAGCTGGGTGGTTCGGTTGGTTGCTTGCTCCTGTTTTTTCCATTTTACACACCTGTTCTGGCTGCTTGCTAACTGGAACTGGGCGCGTTCGTGACGTTCAACTCTCGGTATAATTTTTTTTACAAAATAAAATAATGAAAAAAAAAAATCGATTTTTGAAAATTTAATAATCGATTCATACTCGTCCATAACATACTCGCGATTAATCGATAGTCGATTTTTTTCACCACCCCTAATGGATACAGGCAAAAAAATTATGACTTGTCATATTTCCTTCTTTCAGAAGTGTTATAGTCTTTTAGATTACAAAACAATCAATATTTTGGCAACATAAGCAGTCAACGTGCCAGCCTGTTAGCCTATAGACTGAAATGCAATTCCCACAGGTCAATCAAAATAGCCAACACAAACAGCTTCTAATGAATACAATAAGATACTAATTAGGAACTTGCCAATGTTAGGCACAGTCATTTAAACACTTGCACACACACACATGTATGTGCAGCATTTGGAAGACACTGATGCTTCTGGCACACACACACATATACACATGCCATGTGTTTATGTGTGCAGGACTGCAGAAATGTGTTGTGTCGAATGTCAACCTGGAACTGCAAAAGAAGAGGAGGGGAAAGGGATTCTTATTAAATCTGTCTCCCTCCCTTCAGGCCAAGGGATGATCTTAAGGTAGGAGCAGACAGTCCTCGCTGTTTAACTGGGCTGTAAATCCTTGTACTCTTGCTCTGATTTGCCACAGACAAATGGACACACACTTTTGTACACACAGAGACAAACACACACAATTTAATTCTATAATTCAATAAATCAGGAAAGTTTGTGAAGCAAAACTTTATGAGCTGATCTGAGCTTCACTAAAGACCAACACAGGTGCAACAGCTCTAAACACACACATACAGTACATCAACAATCTCACACATACACCGACTGTACATATGCATACACCCACACAGCAAATTAGTTTTCACTTATTTGCTGAATCACAAAACCTGTCTGGATTATATTTTATGCTAAATATCAACAAATGAATAAAGAATGTTATGCTTTTTTATATTTTGTTTTATAACTTGTACTGCAGAAACCAATTATTATTTATTGATTATTATTATTATTTATTAATCAATTATTATTTAAAGTATGCAGAGATGATATATAAGATTATTGAAAATAAAGCAAAAGTTGTAAATAAAGTAACTGGAGTCTGTTTTACAAGAAAATGTCTTTCTACTTTTAAAAAATTATATTTAATTCAGCGTTTTACTTTATTATTGTAGTACTTTATGTATTTTATTTTTAAGAAAATACTACAGGAAAATAGTTTACTTTAGTTTTTTGCGTTTTATTCAATGTGTTTCTTTGTAACTGTGAAAATTGTTTCTACACCAAATTGTTTCTACAAATTAATTGTATTGTTGACTTTTTTTTCAGAATTATGGGAAATACTAACCAACTGTGAAACAAATGTGGACAAAAGTATTTAGTCATTATACAATCCCTTTTACAGCAATGAGAATTTGAAGGGTTTATTTGAAAATAATAAAAAAAAAATTTACAATGCCAATCATCGTAAATCTGACTTAAATTTCCATTTATAGCTGGAAATTTCATCAGTATAGCTGTAAGCCAGAGGTACCTTAGATGTTCTTTGTGCTTTAAATGGTCACATATGAGACTTACCCTTATGGGCACTGCTGTTTCCCTCTCTACCTCCATCTCCCCCAGACCCCTGCCCTGCTGAGCTGTTTCACATACTGCATCCTTACGGGCGGCTCGTCCAGCCCTTCCCTGCATGATCCACAACTCACTCAATCCAGAAGGACCAAGAGCTAAAGCCTCAAATCAACATAAGTCACAGAATAAAAAGCCAGGCTTTGTCTCGCTCAGGACTAAGAGGCACTTGAGGCTATGCACACCCAGGGGTATTCTTCATTCTCTGCTGCTCTCCCCCTGGCTGAGTCTCTCTTTCTGTTCTTCCACTCTTCTCTGTTTCTGAACTTTACCATGTGGAGTTCTCAAAAGTGTTTGTTCTCAGTTCAGTCCCTCCCTCCCTTGCTCTCTCTCATATGAGAAGCAGGGACCACTCCTTCACACAGCTGTTCTGGTATGGGGGAGTGTCTGTGTGTGTGTGTGTGTGTTTGTCCATGTCCACTATTGTGTTATGTCACACTCATCTGTCTTCCCTCAGCGCTGAAACAGATATCTTAACTAGCTGTTTCATCTGCCAGAGAACAACACCCAAAGCCCACGAGTGAACATAGAATAGGACAATAAGAGGACAAAATCCTTCTTTTTATGGAATGACATGCAAGTTGAAAAAGTTTCACAAATGTAACTGCAGGTATTAGTCATATTAAATATGAAGGAAGATGAATTCAATATAGCCAAATTAAACTAGGAAAGACAAAAAGAGAAAGGTTGAAAAAGTTTTCTGTAGATGTTTTCAAGACCCCATGAAACCATCTGTCTTCCCTATGTTGATGTGAAACAACACATCAAATGGCTTTCTCTCTTTACTGACACAAACAGCCAATAGGCTAAAGTTCTGTCACAGAAAAGTTAAGCATAACAATTCCTAACTGGGATTAAATAAAAACTAAAACCAACACTATCTTCACCAGGTGCGCGACCGCTGTCATGAAGTGCTGCAGCTCAATAGTTTGACACAAAGCGAAAGTTCTGAATAATACTAATAATAATAATAATAATTAATAATTCCTTACATTTATATAGCGCTTTTCTAGCACTCAAAGCGCTTTACATAGACAGGGGGTATCTCCTCATCCACCACCAGTGTGCAGCATCCACCTGGATGATGCGACGGCAGCCATAGTGCGCCAGAACGCCCACCACACACCAGCTTACTGGTGGAGAGGAGACGGAGTGATGAAGCCAATCAGTAGATATGGGGACTGTTAGGAGGCCATGATGGTCCGAGGCCAATGGGCGAATTTAGCCAGGATGCAGAGGTCACACCTCTACTCTTTTCGAAAGACATTCTGGGATTTTTAATGACCACAGAGAGTCAGGACCTCGGTTTAACGTCTCATCCGAAGGAATCTATTTGTCCTGTCGTCAGAAGTAGCACAAGTGTGTGGTGTATGTCAGAAATAAAACGGGGCATCAGTTTACAGATTCCTTAACCGGATTATTTATGAGGCAATTTATGGGGTTATTTTATCAATTTTACTGGGAACCATGCAAAAAACATTGTCAAAACTTTACACCGGAAAAGCTTTTGCAAGAGAACGCAATAGTTCTCTAGAACGCAACAAATGCAATGTTTCTTAGGGAACCTCCTAAGTGTTGGTAATGGAAAAAAAAATTATGGGGAGGAAAAATGATATTTCAATGCATCTTCTTTAAGTGCATTTTATCTTGTGTGTGCTTTTCACAGGCTTTATAATCCAGGTGTATTTTGTAAAGATCTATGCAAATAGATCATCTCGTGGCTGTGAGTTTCTGTTTTAATGAGCCTGTTACATTGCACAAGAGCAGCTGTTTTTACAGAAATAAAGTGAACAAAAATCAAATACACTTTTTCAGTTTTTGCATTGTAGGTATGTTTGCTAAGGTTAGATTAATATAATTAATACATTTTAACTAATACAATTAATACAATTAAGAAGAAGAATTTTAGACAATTATCCAAGAATTTCGGTACAAACAGTTAAATATTAGGCCTACTAGAGAAAGTTTATGTCAGAGCGGGAACTGAGCGGGAATTAGTTTACGCCGAGCGTGAGCAGAATATTACTGGAGCAAATTTCGATGATTTGATTCGAGGAGCCTAATTTGACTACCACTCTCACAATCGAATCTAAGTGTGTGAATAAATCCAACCACCCCTACAGATTTCACTTTCCATAATCTGTGACTGACAGAGGAGCATTTTGGCAGCAGGGATTTAAAACTTTAGTTTGATTTTGAAGTGATTTCAAAACATTTCAGCTGGTGGATATCGTGGATATATTATTTACCTAATATAAGATGCATTTGGTTGAGTCAAGCGCTTTATTGTAATACTATGGTGATTATCTCTTCAGTGCAACAATACAGAATATTAATAACTATGACTGGGACTGTCATGCACATACCATTATAATGAGAACACCATTATAATAAAAACTGTGAATGTTTAGTGTTTAGCTGCCATGTTTCTGCACATTGTTGCGTGAAGAACGCGTCCACAAAATGAGTTCATTCAGAGCCACGCAGACACGTTGATGTGCATTCGGACCCTTTTTGCAGATAGCCCATAAGTCCTAATATTAACGTTATGTTGTATAAATAACGAATCATATTCTATATGAAATAATGAGTTTAATCCAATTGATTAAAAACCTGCTATCAAATGTGTCACTCTACTGGTCCTCTTCAGTGTGCACAGCTCAAAACAAAAATGCATAACATTAATAACTACTGTCCTTTAGGCTGACGTTATAATATTGTTAGTGTTTTGCTGACGTTTAGTGTTAACTATCTTTTTATCAAAACATAAAACATTATTAACCCCGTTTGTATCTGCGAGGCGTTCGCTACACATTTTCCCTTTTTGTTGACATCAGTAATTATGGCTGTCGAATGTTTGGATTGACTCAATGTATTTTGCCCTGCCACCAAACATATGAAGCGACTATCAGTAAGAAAATCCTTAGTTGGGGACATCGCTAAATTTCTCAGAACAAACAAAAGTATAATGTGATTCAGGATGCCATTAAAATAATCACTTGTTCCTGACGCTAGACCCTTCTGAAGGCTTTACGGATACAAACATGATGTTTAAACTGCACGCTTCAAAGTGAACCTCCCTTTATTCTTCCATTTGTCCTGTTTTTGGGAGTAGCTCAAGTGCATGGAGTACATCTGAAATTAAATGGCACTCTGTATACTGTATATACAGTGTAGACAGTGTCATTGATAATAATAGATTCTATCTGCTTTTGACTTGAAGCTTGCATCTGGTGTAGACAGCTTTCACTGGTCCAATAATGTAAAACTTCAGTAATTTTTCAGTAAAGTTTTAGTAATGGCATCTCTCTGAACATTTTAGTATGGAAATGGATATGGCAGTCTTATGTATTCAGTCTTGGCAGAATAAATCTGCTAAACTGCTGCTGTTGCTGTTTGTTATTGCTGTTGCTGCTGCAGAACAAGTACGGTGACTTGCTACTGCCAATACATCCACAGACAAGCTGATGTGAGCATGTAAGACATACTGCTGCTGCACAATTTCATTACATGAAATTATCCATAGCAGATCCATAAGGGTGGAGCTGGGGGAGGTGAAGGGTTTCTGATGGTGTGCTGCAGACTTGCTTACAGCAAACACAAATCCAAACAAAATTGTAATCGCATTAAAGACCTATCAGCATATTACATCAGAGTCCTATGACTGAAATATATATGAATTGATGTCTAGCTCTGGAGGCAGCCACATGCAAATGAATGTTGTTAGTTGTGTTAGTTTTTTTTCTGCAGCTTCAGGAGCATCTAAATCAGGGGACTTTTTTTCAGGGTTCATTTCATGACTTTTAAGGGCTTTAAAATGGTAAGAGTTGGGGTCACAAATTTTTAGGTGTTTCCTAAATTTGATGGCTCGTTTCTCAATGCGCATTAGTAGAGCCTATTGGCCTAATTCTGCCCTGCATGCGTTGTTCGTAGTGTTCCTCTGTACTCTGAGGATACTCTTACAGAACTCCACATGCAGGGCTTCATTCTGATTTTTGTCTCATTTTTCAAATTCATGATTTAGGAGAGGACCCCACACTGGAATATTTTGAGCCAGGTTCGAATTGGTATTTCAATTTGGATTTATTTTTTGATGGCATAAAAGGCCCTTCTTGCTTTCTCATTCAGTTCATTCACAGCCAAATTTAGTTTACCAGTTGCACATATCTTCAGTCCGAGGTATGTGTAGTTTGTGGCATTTAAAATTTTGGTCATACCAAGGGGTGAAGTTATGTCTCTTTCCCTGAACTCTGGGTCTTTTCTGGGATGTTATTGTTATTGTCGTTGTCTATGAACAACTAAGAACACATGAAACACATCAATGACCTACACATATACATATGGACTCTGTCTCCCACACCCTTGAGCTATGACATTAGCTTGGGTAAATTGTATAATCCCACTTTGATGCCGTAAATTGGAAAGATTCCCAAAGGGGGTCAGGACAGGGAGCCAGGGCGGGGACCACTGACAGAAAAAAAAAAACATCCAGAAAGCACCTACCTCACTGTATACACCCATCCACAGTGGGAGATACACGGCTAGGCCTGAACTTTAGTCAGCTGGTGCTGTGTAGCAGCTGACAGTGTGATAAGAGCATTATACAGCACACCTTTTAGTGAAAGCATAAGATGTGGAGAACAGCACATTATGTAGAGATAAGCTGAGCACATCCGATTGAAAGCATGTGTGATATATGATCCCAGCAGAGAGAGGCTCACACAACTATTGTACATCATGGAAAAGCAGATTATGTTTTGTGTCAGCTTGTGCTGTTCTTCTTAAGCAGTGTTGTGGGTAACGCGTTACAAAGTAACGCGTTAGAGTACTCTAATTACTTTTTTCCTGAAATGTGTAACTTAACGCGTTAGTTTCATGCGTAAGTAATCAGTTACTTCGTTATTTTTTAAAAAAAGTAATCCGTTATTTTAAGGAAAGGAAAATCCCGACTGCAGCCTGCTTTTTGTCAGACAGTAGGCCTAGGTCTACTGTGCCACCTGCGGATGTATCAGCGGAGCCGAAGCTCTGTGATCGTAAAGGTAATGGCTGTGATGCGTCTGTGCCCTGCGCCTGACCCTGTGTGTGTGTGTGTGTGTGTGTGTGTGTGTGTGTTTTTTTTTTTTTTTTCAAACTCCCGGCAAGATGGCAGAGAGGACAGCGTTTGGTTTATGGAAGTACGCACATTATTTTCAATTTTTCAACGAAAAAGAAAAGAACATAACGGTAAAATGCACGCTCTGTGAGTGACACTTTAATAATAATTAGTTCGGCTATTAAGCGATTTGTCATTTGCCTGTGTGGCAGTGAAGGATTTAATTCGGTTTGTTATCATTTTTGTTTCGTTGGCTGGCTGGTTGTTCATCATTTCTAAATGGATTTAAATCTGCAAACCTGTTTAAGGTTGTGTTTACAAGTAAGCATACTTGTACTTTGATAACTGCATTATTTAAAGTTAAAGAAAAATCAGGAGTTATCTTGTGGTGCTCATACAGTAGCCTAGGCTACCCGGGCTGGGTAACGTTAGGTGCGAATTTTGATTAATAATATGTTCTGTGATAATAAATAAATAAAACGCAATGTGGAATAGCCTATTGTTGACTGTCTTTCCTGTTATTGTTATCCTGCAGTGTTAATTTAGTCGGATGACTGACGTTATTCATTGTCAATTTTTGGTAACGCATGAGTACTCTAACGCGTTACTTTTATGAATAGGTAGCGCTGTATCATAACTGATTACTTTTAATTGATGGTAACGTTGTAACCTAACTAACTACTTTCCAAAGTAACTATACCCAACACTGTTCTTAAGTAAATTCCTCATTGCAGGACTTCTTCCAAGTTCCAGGTTACTGCATATAATGAGCTCAGATACAGGAAAGATTGTACCTCTTTAGTTTCATTTGGATTACATAATCAGAGAATAGTCATTTTCGATTTGAATTCGTTCATTTAAAAGTAGACACAAGCTTGTTATAAACATATTTCTCATGTCTCTGTGTCAAATATTCACAGAGTTTGTGATGTGTAGAAAGTTGTACACGGAGACCTAGACGGCAGAAAGTGCACCCTGTTTGTCTAGTTTATTTTGCAAAAGCACAATGTTTTGTTGTTATTGTCAGTGTACACAAATAAAAGTAGGCCCTTTTTACACTTGATTGATTTTAGTCTTATCTATATCTGGGTATTTAAGGATTCTCTGTGAATCAGGAAAAACAAAAAGGGAATACGCTGGCATGCAAAGGGTTAAAGATGCTGCATTATTTTATCTTTAGACAGAAAATGTAGATTTCAAATTCAATGTTGATTTTAGAACTGTTTAAATTTTTACTGTATGTAAAACAAGTACTTTATAAGTAACTGTAATTAAATTACCTAAAAATATCATGTTCCGTTTTTTGGACGTTTGGTCGAAAAATATTCGATATTCACTATATTTTCTAATTTTACATCGTCGTCAAAATTATTCCGATATTATCGCTAATATTCAATATATCGCCCAGCCCTACTGGCCAGTGGCCACTGCTGCATGCCTCCTGGACTCCAATGCTTACCCTTTAATCATTATATTACTTGAGAATTTATTATTAAACAATTTAATTATTGTATATTTTTTTCATGCATATGTATGCATTTGTGCACACTACTGTTTAAAAGTTTGGGGTCAGTAGGATTTTTTTATTATTATTTAGCAAAATTGTCTTTAATTGATCAGAACGTGATAGTATAGATTTATATTTATATTTCAAATAAATGTTTTTTTTTTTTTTTTTTTTTGCTTTTCCTTTCTATTCATCAAATATTCTTGAAGTAGTCCTGTATCACAGTTTCCACAAAAATATTAAGCAGCATAACTGTTTTAGACTGACAATTATAAGAAATTCTTCTTGAGCAGTGTAGCATCTATCTACTATAATTTACTACAGTATATAGTTCCATGGGCTCTATTTTCCAAAAGTAGCTTTGGAATACTGTGTATGACAAATAATATATTTTATGACATTGCCTGACTTGCCGATGAGTCGTGGTGATCAATCCCCTCTTCCTCCCCCTAATTTTCTGGCCTATCTCTACTGTCTATTTTTAACCAGCCAAGTATATATACATACATACATACATACATATAGTACAGACTAAAAGTTTGGACACACCTTCTCAAGAGTTTTCTTTATTTTCATGACTATTAAAATTGTAGATTCACACTGAAGGCATCAAAACTATGAATTAACACATGTGGAATTATATATGGAATTATATACATAACAAAAAAGTGTGAAACAACTGAAAATACTGTATGTCTTATTCTAGGTTCTTCGAAGTAGCCACCTTTTGCTTTGATTACTGCTTTGCACACTCTTGGCATTCTCTTGATGAGCTTCAAGAGGTAGTCACCTGAAATGGTCTTCCAACAGTCTTGAAGGAGTTCCCCGAGAGATGCTTAGCACTTGTTGGCCCTTTTGCCTTCTGTCTGCGGTCCAGCTCACCCCTAAACCATCTCGATTGGGTTCAGGTCCGGTGACTGTGGAGGCCAGGTCATCTGACGCAGCACCCCATCACTCTCCTTCTTGGTCAAATAGCCCTTGAAGCCTTCAGTATGACTCTACAATTTTAATAGTCATGAAAATAAAGAAAACTCTTTGAATGAGAAGGTGTGTCCAAACTTTTGGTCTGTACTGTACATACATACTTATATATATTAGTGGTGGGCATAGATTTTTTTTAAAATCTAGATTAATCTCACTGTGATCTTGAAATTAATCTAGATTAATCTAGATTAAAATGGCTCATTCAAATTCTGCCAAAGGCATTCAGAATATGTGTGTTACCCAAATAAAATTGACAAACAGTAAGTCTGTGAAAAGGGGTTTATCAAGCTAGTATATGCACTGCAGACGGAGTATGTGTGAAACAGGCGTGAGGGCTGTAGCTGGGGTCAGCGGGGACCCGGTGAAGGTTGTACCAGTGGGCTTTGTTTGAAATTGTTTAATTTGTATGTTCGTTTATTTGTATTTATTTGTGCTATTTACACAATGCGTATGTTGTTTTCAAGTTTGTAGGTGTCAAGGTACAGAAACCAAATAATTAAATGTAAAATAGCACTGAATAGTCTTCAATGTAAAAATGAAATATACATTCAAACCTACATTTATTCAGACACCTTCAACATTTTTCACATTATTACAGTTTTGCTATATACTGTATATATATAAAAAATTATATCTGGTGTCTGAATAATTTTTGGTTTGACTGTTAAAACTACAAAGTAATTCAGTCAGCAGTGAGTGATTTTCATTTTCTTGGATTAACATTACAGCAGCCAGTAGCTAAATTAGGCGCGGTCACTTTAAGAGACGATGAACGCATCCAATATATTTTTTTCCTCAACTTTACTTTCACTTAAGAAATAACTGACAGTTTTTTCGAGCATAATTTCCAAGGTGGATATTTTGACATATTTTGTAGGTATTTGTCGGCACAAGAGCAAAAATAAGCAAATTCGATGTTCAAGTGTTTTGAGATGCCTTTCTATGCATGAGCCCTGAACACCAGAACACCGCGGTGCTGAATTGGGCTCTTTCACATCTTGTTGTTTGTTCAAACTGCGATTTGTGTTTGTTCGTTCAGGTGCAGGAGGGACCTCGAGGAGAACTTTGCAGAAGAGAGCTCGGTTCAGTGTCGCTGTCCGTGATACGCGGCTCTCTCTCTCTCGTGTGCACCGAACACAGCGCGCGAGTAACCAGTTACTCTGTAAAGCTTTTCCGCGTCTTGTTTTTGGATGCTTTAATGTTTAAATCGACAAGCGGTACGGCTTAACAACACGTGAGAAAGATAAGCTTTTGTGACGATGCGCAGCAGTGGCTCGTCAACTGTCCTGAGCATCTTTTTAGGCTGGCCTCAGCCAGTCAGTTATATAAAATATCAAGGTGAAAGTTCATCATAGCTTGCTTAATATAGACCCAGCTCCCAACCCAACTTTGAGAATAGATTAACGGCGATATTTTTTTTTCCGCCCGATAAGACACGTTCACGTAGCACGTTAATGGTGATAACGGCCCACCACTAATATATATATATATATATATATATATATATATATATATATATATATATATATATATATATATATATATATATATATAGACACACCCAGGCATACTTTATAACCACAACACGACTTTCAGAGAGATACATAATAAATAAGCCTACAGGCACAGTTCCACCCACACACACTTGAAGAAACATTCCGTTCAGCAAACTGCTACTTCAGAGAGTGCTGACTAATACTGTCAGAGGAAAGCCCTTTACTCTGTACACAAATCATGAAGTGTATATATATATATATATATATATATATATAAAAACAGTTATATGATGTCTAAAGCACTACTTAGGGCAATTAAAATTACCAAAAGCAACACACACACACACACACACATAGTACCGATGATGCAGCTGTTGGTGGTATGATAGCCAGTGATTCTCTGCGGCTGAGTGTGTCTTCTTCCTCCTCTGGCTCTTCAGCCTCCAGCTCTGGTTTACACACATATCCACAGTTCCTGTGCAACAGACGCCACAGTCCCTCAAACAGGATCACACTTGCAGTGCAACCCATTGCAAACGTTCCCAGAGACATACACACACTTCTGTGAGAAGAACAGATTTAACCTCTTCAGCTTGCTTTCCAAAGTCTGCTAAAAGACACGTGTCCAAAGCTCAGTCGGAACAAACCCAGCTCTCAGATATCCAGCCCAAACACAAATCTTTCCATCCTGAGACACATCACTCCATCATTCGCCCTGAACAAGGATTGGAGTGGAAAGGAAATGATGAAGCTTCCTCCTCAAAGGATGACAGCAGACTGACTTCATCCAGTAAAATGAGGGAGATTCAAAGTTTCCTGCTTCCGATAAGTGTGCTTTTATTTAAAACTGCTCTGGGGATGCTATGATGACAAGTTCCTCAGGAGAAAAGTGCTCCAGTGGATCTAAGACCTGAGGGAGAGGAAAGCAGAGGATTGACGGAAGAGACTGAGGGAGTGAGTGACGAGCTGCTTCTGGAATCAGTGCTGGGCGTTGACTTCTCTGCTGCCTGGAGATGCTGATCTATTTCTCTCTCTCTCTTTCTGTATCACACTCCCGTGCCATGCTCACTCTGTGCTTCCTCTACAGCACCCTCCCCTCCATCTCATCCTCCTTATAGTCTCCTTTTGTTTCCTGACCCATATCTAGCAGCACAGCATCATTTGAGCATTCATTCATGCACTAACTATAGCACACACTCACAAACATAAGCACATACAGTAAGAGCATCCTTTTATTTATTTAATATGACAGGAAAAATAGCTAAAACTACTTAACACAAGAAAACTACTAATCTTTTGTTTAAGATAGATATCAATAACAATAAATTTAACATTCTGTGTCTGAGAATTGACATACAGACATTTTTATTATATACTTTATTATTTTAATTACATAAAGTTATTTTATTTATAAACATTTATCCTTCATCTTATTATTTTTAATCTTTAATTATTTTATTTCTGTTTTTTTGCACATTAATAAACTAAATAATCAAAACCAAAAATAATCAAAAATAATTTTACCATTGGCACAGTGAACAAACTGTGATGTAGCGCTGCCACAACTAATATTGATAATAAAGGATAATGAAAATATTCAGCAATGCATATTATTAATTGTGATTAATCTGAGAGAAATTATCTGCCAGTCAAGTTTTTTTTTTTTTGGACAAAACACAGCTGAAAAATACAGTAGGACAAAAAGCAAATCAAAATTTGCTCCATTACACTTCTCAGACTTCTCTGAAGGAGCTATGGCAAACAAATGGAGCACAGAAAAATCCTACTAAAATATACATTTTAGTGCATTACATACAGTATGCATTTTATTGGAAATTAAATGTATGTTTTAATTTCTACAAATAACAAAAGTAATTGTATTTATGAAAGCATTAACAGTGAAAGTACTACTGTAACATTATATAAATGTAATTACATTTAGATGAGTGAACATATGTGTTTAGTCTGTCTAGTGAGCCATTTTTTTGTGTGTAATGTTTTATATTTCATATTTAGAAATTCAAATATGAGTAAAACTGGTTATCAGGATATCAAACACACATTAAGGCCATAACTAAAGGCTTCAATAGCTGAATGTCCAGAAAAGCCCCTTCTGTCAGTATGTGTTAATATTTTAATGGCCACTGACACAGTCACCTACTTTAGAGTAAATGACTCAGACATATCAGGGATGACATGCTGCAAGGACCTGAAGAATGGGGGTGACGTTTGTGGCCAAATATAAGCGTATCTGTCTCAATGTATCTCACACATGTCATCAAAGTACATTATGTGTGTCAACCATATCTAACTGTAAATCTAAACATATGCAGCAAATAAATAAATAAATTTTATATATATCATGGACTGTCTTTGTAATGTTTTGCCTGTTTCGGTTCCCTTATTTGGTCAATCTGTATATCTGTCAGGATCATGGACTGTCTTTGTAATGTTTTGCCTGTTTCGGTTCCCTTATTTGGTCGTGTTCCTGTCCTCAATTTGTAAATTAGTTTGATTATGTTCCATTGATGTCACCTGTGTTCCCTGATTGCCCTGTGTTTATAAGTTTATAAGTCTGTTCAGCTTATCGTGGTTGGGTCTACCAGTGATATGTGTGTCAATCTCCTGCTCCCTGTGTTGGAGTTACCCTCTGTGTTGGAAACTATTATAGTCTCTTTCAATTATCCACGGCTTTTTATTTTCGTAGTGTTTCCCATTGTGTCTATGGATTCCTTCCTTCACCCCGAATTCCTCCAGCTGCTGGAGCAGGGAGAACGCTCTCTCGAGGACCATACAAGACTGATCCGGCTGTTAACTAGCACCACCAGATACCCTGACAAAGTGCTCTGCTCATTCTATGATGCAAGCTTGAACACCGCACCGTCGTCCGAGGATGGTCTTAGAGGATTTCATCACCTTCATGAAGTGGACTTGGGTGAGAAACCGATCGCAATTCTGCCTCGTGGATGATCTTGTCAGATCTACTCCAGACCCAGTGCCTAGCCTCACGGTGCGGAGCATCAGCCCAAGCCCACCTCTGACGGAGAGCCAGAGCCCACTGCAACCAATGAGGCATCACCCGAAAGAGCAACAGAGATTAGGATCGCCACGTAGCCCGGAGGCTACAGAGCCCCCCACGAGGGAGTGAGCCACAGACTGTGTGAGCACAGAGAGGAGCTCTGACCCCTGTACTGCCGCTTAGGGTGAGCTGTTTATGGCACGGCGAAAGTGCCAAACTGAAGAGGAGAGGGCCCCAGTCCAGAGCGCCCTCCAGTGCCCGTTCCTCAAAAGTGCCCTCAAGTGTCTGCTGCTCCATAGTCCAGTCTATTCCTGTGTTCAAGCTACAGGGGGCCCCCGATCCAGAGTTTAGCCCTGAATGCCAGGAGGCTCACAAATGCCCGCCCTCCCACCCACTCCTGTCTCCACCGCTTTCTTCAGGCAGCCCAGCTCCTCCAGCTGCGCATCTTCCCTTCGGTGCTGTCAGGCTCCTTCATCTCTTTGGCTCAGTCGTTCCGGCTCTGCTGTGGATCTCAAGATCTCTGCCTCCGCCTTGGTTACCAGAGCCCTCGGCTCCACCCTGGCTTGTTGGCTCTCCATCACCACCTCTGGCTCCTCCACCAGTCAGTGGCCATTCCTCCTCCATGGGTCAACACTATGGCTGTGGCCTGGGTCCAGCTGGGCTCCTCCTGCTCCAAGCCTCTCGTCTCTCCTCCCTGGATCCTCTCTCCATCGTCTCCTCCCTGGACTCTGTCTGCTGGCCCCCTCCTGGATATCCAACCTTCTCCTGAGCGTTCTCCCAAGTTTCCACCCATCCCTCCGTTGTTTCTATGGTGTGAGGACACACCTTCCGGGAGGGGGCGTAGTGTCAGGATCATGGACTGTCTGGGTCATGTTTTGCCCCGGTTTCTGTTCCCTCATTTGGTCATGTTCCTGTCCTTGTTTTGCAATTTAGTTTGATTTATTTTTCATTGTCACCTGTGTTTTCCTGATCTCCCAGTTTATAAGTCCAAGTCTGTTCAGCTTGTCTCGGTTGGGTCTACCAGTGGTGTACAAGCGTCAACCTTGGGATCCCTGTGTTAGAAACTAAAGTCCCTTTTGATTATCCACAGCTCTGTGTTCCTTCCAGCAGTGTAACGTGACAATATCTTGTATGTTGTGTAAGTGCTCGTCTGTGTTAAGACTGACTTAACCCTGCTCCCAATCACCAGACATTAGTTTGGCATTACATTTAGAGCAGATTTATCAAAGCCTGCAGCTCACGCCTCAGTGGTGGTACAGTGACTGGTGCTGGTGAAAGGCATCCACCAATCAGATGTCTTTATTTATTTTTATTCCTACACAAATTCAAATATTAGTCACAGAAACACCCCTTGATGTCATCATTTGTACTACTCCCTGTTGTGAGTTGGTTTGAGATTTGTATTTGGTATGATGTATTCGAAATCTTCAGTTACTTAAAATGACTGACTTCTATTGCATTCGAGGAAAAACAAACAAAACAAAAGTTGAGTAGAACAAGACTACACATGCCAAAGACTACACATTTTCACACAAGATGATTCCAAGGCCAGTTTAGTGTATGCTAAAATAAAATAAACTACTACTTTTTGGGACAACTGTAAATCTGCCACACTCGGGAAAACTCCTCCTTTAAGAAACCTCAAATACAAACTGCTTTTGAGAACATAAAGATGAATATTGCAATGTGGGGTTAACCTTCTTTATAAAGGCTTCTTTTGACCAAAGAGAATACTAAGCCTAATGAACACAAAGAAAAGGACATTTTCAGTACAGACACATCACTGCTCAGCTTCAAACGCTCTATCCTGCTCTCTCTCTCACACACAAACAAACACACACACATTCATGACAGCATATCAGACAAAGACAAGATCAAAAGCATGCATACTTTGATAAATTTTTACCTTTCAGTCTTTAAAAAAAAAAAAAATTCATTAAGATTGTGATTCATTAAAATAAAAACTATGCTTTACACACTTTTTTATTTAGGGATAATACAGGGATTGTCATGATCCTGGTCTTTTCCTCTGTCTCTGTCTCCCTCTTGTGATCACTTACTCACTCTATCACGCACACTCCTCCGCTCATTATCACTTTCAGCTGTCTCCCCTTCCATTCCCTCACCTGTCCCTCTTTTGCCCTTGATTGTCTCTGCTTCTTATTCTCTCTTTCTAGCCCTGTCTCATTGTCGGATTATTCGATGACCTTTCGTGAGACACGTCTGTTTCCTTGTCCTGTCCTGTCTTGTTTAGTCTTTATTGCAACTGTGAGTTATACTGTCATTGGACTGTTTATTATCCGGCTGTGCCTGTTTGCAGAGAACCTGTGCAGCACCTGCTCTTGGCTTTTCACACCGTCGGCGGTCTTCTCTGTTTTGGACTGGGAGTTGGCATCCCGGGATCCCTGCCTCTCCTCTCATGGAGATCTATTGAAAGACTATATTCTTTATTAAAGACTGTCAATTGCACCCCGCCCTGGTCTACCATCGTTCTTACCTCCTAACAGAATAATCCGACCAGAAGATGGACCAGGCGAGTGGTAATCCCCTCCAGCGTGCGGTGGAGCTCCAGGGTGCTCTGCTGGGGAGACATGAGGGGGATTTATCCACCACGAGACGAGCCGTAGAATCCCTGACCGCCCAGCTCTCAGGTCTAACTCAGCAGTTCCATCACTACCGTCATGAGACCACTGCAGCAGCCGGACAGCGCGACCCTTCTGAGCCACGCATAAACAACCCTCCGTGCTATTCTGGTGAGCCTTTACAATGCCGAGCCTTTCTCACCCAATGCGAGGTTGTTTTTTCTCTCCAGCCGTCCACCTATGCCAGGGATCGATCTAAGGTGGCCTATGTGATTTCTCTTCTCAATGGACGGGCTCGAGAGTGGGCAGCGGCGAACTGGGAGGCAGAGGTAGACTGCGTCTTTAAGTTTTCTCTGTTCAAGGAGGAGATGATCCGAGTATTCGACCGGTCTGCACATGGTGGTGAAGCGTCCCGTCTCCTATCCACCCTGCGCCAGGGGAGGAGGTCAGTCACAGACTTTTCTATTGAGTTTCGTACTCTGGCCACTACTAGTGGATGGAACGGTCCGGCACTAATCTCCCGCTTTCTCGAGGGCCTCAACTCTGAGATTAAGGATGAGATCGTTGTCCGAGAGGTTCCTGACAATTTCGACTCCCTAGTCGAGCTGGCCCTTCGCATTGAAAGACGCTTCGAGAGGCGACGGTGGGCTCGCGGATTGGAGGCTCCGTTACTCCCCTCTTCCACAACTACTCGTCCGCTACTGCCCTCTGCTGCTAATCCTGAGCCTATGCAGCTAGGGGGGCTTCACATATCTACACGGGAACGCCAGCGCAGGATTATGGATCGTCTATGTATGTACTGCGCTGCCGCTGATCATTTTGTCTCCAGGTGCCCAGTAAAAGCCAGCGCAGGGTTGCTGGCGAGCGCTACATCATGGGTCTCTCCGTCTAAGTCCTGCACTTCCCTTCCCGTTCACCTCCGGTGGCTGGGATCGTCTGTTTCCTGCTCAGCATTACTGGATTCGGGGGCGGAGGGGAACTTCATTGATGAGACTTGGGCTTTAAGAAAAGGTATTCCCCTCTTAGATTTGCAAGACTCCACCCCCCTGTTTGCCCTAGATGGTAGTTCCCTTCCCAGGGTACAGAAGAGGACTTCACCATTGACTCTTACTGTTTCTGGAAATCATAGAGAGACTATTTCTTTTTTTATTTTTCATTCCCCTTTTTCTCCCGTGGTTTTAGGCCACCCGTGGTTAGTGCTTCACAACCCCCAGATTAACTGGGCAGAAGGCACCATTCTTTCTTGGAAATTGTCCTGTCATGTAGATTGTCTGTCTTCTGCTGTGCCCCCTGTCATGCCCGTAACTGTTTTTCAGGAGGAGCCAGGTGACTTGTCTGGGGTTCCGAAGGAGTATCACGATTTGCGGGAGGTCTTCAGTCGTTCCCGGGCCACTTCTCTCCCCCCTCATCGCCCGTATGACTGCAGTATAGATCTTCTCCCAGGTACAACGCCCCCCCGTGGTAGACTATACTCATTATCCGCCCCCGAGAGGGAGGCGCTCGAGAAATACCTTTCTGAATCACTCGATGCGGGTACCATCGTTCCTTCCTCGTCTCCAGCGGGAGCCGGTTTCTTCTTTGTTAAGAAGAAGGATGGCTCCCTGCGTCCCTGCATAGACTATCGGGGTTTAAATGATATCA
Organism: Carassius auratus; assembly: GCF_003368295.1. NCBI lineage: Eukaryota > Metazoa > Chordata > Actinopteri > Cypriniformes > Cyprinidae > Carassius > Carassius auratus. The sequence goes on along the minus strand of NC_039273.1, from coordinate 20,914,966 downwards.
CTGTGAAGAATCGTTATCCATTACCCCTGATGTCCTCCGCCTTCGAGATTTTGCAGGGAGCTAAGATATTCACTAAGCTCGACTTGCGTAACGCCTATCACTTAGTACGTATAAAGGAGGGGGATGAATGGAAGACCGCGTTTAATACGCCCCTCGGACACTTTGAATACCGGGTTCTTCCCTTCGGATTGGTTAACGCCCCCGCGGTTTTTCAAGCCTTAATCAATGATGTCCTACGAGACATGCTCAATGTTTTTGTATTCGTCTACCTAGATGACATTCTGATTTTTTCGCCGTCTCTCCAGGTGCACGTCCAACATGTTCGTCGTGTTCTTCAGCGTCTATTAGAGAATCGACTTTATGTTAAGGCCGAGAAGTGTTCTTTCCATGCTCCCTTAGTTACGTTTCTGGGCTCTATCATCTCGGCAGAGGGGATTAGTATGGACCCTGCTAAGGTCCAGGCTGTTACCGACTGGCCCGTGCCCGATTCCCGCCTCGCACTACAACGTTTTCTCGGGTTTGCTAATTTTTATCGTCGTTTTATACGTAATTTTAGTCAAGTAGCCGCACCCCTTACAGCTCTGACCTCCGTCAAGTCCCAGTTTAGATGGTCCGCTTCTGCGCAGACTGCGTTCGACACTCTTAAATCGCTTTTCACTACCGCACCTATCCTTCTCACCCCTGACTTCTCTAAACAATTTATAGTCGAGGTCGATGCCTCTGAAGTGGGGGTCGGGGCGGTGCTATCCCAGCGCTCCTCTGCTGACGGCAAGATACACCCCTGCGCCTTTTTCTCCCACCGTCTTTCTCCTGCTGAGCGCAATTACGACGTAGGCAACCGCGAACTGCTCGCCATCCGTCTAGCGTTAGGCGAATGGCGACAGTGGCTAGAGGGAGCTCCCGTTCCTTTTATCGTCTGGACAGATCACCGAAACCTAGAATATATCCGCAAGGCCAAGAGACTAAATGCTCGTCAGGCCCGCTGGGCGTTATTCTTTACCCGTTTCGATTTCACCATCTCGTACCGTCCGGGTACCAAGAACGTCAAGCCTGATGCACTATCCCGTCTTTTTGACTCCTCTGCTTCTTCTGAGCCTGAGGAGATTATTCCCCCGGGTCATGTTATTGGCACGGCCGTCTGGGGAATAGAGAGGCTGGTTAAGCGTTCCCTTTCTCGTGTCATAGTTCCGCGCAACTGCCCTAGGGGGCTGCTTTTTGTCCCTGTGTCAGCGCGTCGGGCAGTCCTTCAATGGGGACATGCCTCTAGATTGACAGTCCATCCCGGCGTCCGGGGCACCATCGCTTTTATCCGTCAGCGTTTTTGGTGGGCCTCTTTAGAACGGGACGTGCGACGATTTATTGCCTCCTGCAATACGTGCGCTCAAACTAAGACTGACAGTTCTCCTCCGGCCGGTCTACTTCGTCCGCTACCGGTTCCGTCTCGACCGTGGTCTCACTTAGCACTCGACTTTATCACCGGTCTTCCTCCCTCAGGGGGTAACACCGTTATTCTAACCGTGGTAGATCGTTTTTCTAAGTCGGCCCATTTTATTCCTCTCGCCAAACTCCCTTCTGCCAAAGAGACCGCCCAGATCATGGTTGATCATGTCTTTAAGCTACATGGGTTACCCACTGATATTGTGTCTGATAGAGGCCCCCAATTTTCTTCTCAATTTTGGAAAGAGTTTTGTCGTCTGATTGGGGCATCCGTTAGCCTTTCGTCCGGGTTTCATCCCCAGACGAACGGTCTAGCTGAACGGACCAATCAGATTGTCGCCCGTATGCTCCGCAGTCTCACCCATCAGAATCCCGCGTCATGGTCACAACAACTCTCTTGGGCCGAATACGCCCATAATTCGCTCCCCTCCTCTGCTACGGGTCTTTCGCCCTTTCATTGCTGTCTCGGTTATCAACCTCCGATATTTGCGTCCCAAGACTCTGAATCTAATGTTCCGTCCGTGCAAGCTTTTATTAGCCGATGCAAACGCACCTGGAGGAGAGTGCGATCTGCTCTCTGTCGAGCTAGAAGACGCATGACTGTTACGGCCAATAGGCGCAGAGTTAAGAGCCCTCGTTACGTTTGCGGCCAGAGAGTGTGGTTGTCCACTTCAAATTTACCTCTCCGGTCCGATTCACGTAAATTGTCTCCCCGCTTTATTGGACCATTTCGCATTGTAAGAGTCATTAACCCCGTCGCAGTAAAACTTCACCTTCCGCCTAATCTGCGCCGGGTCCACCCCGTGTTTCACGTCTCTTGCGTTAAACCAGTAATCCGTCCCCCTTCTCGCCCTGTGCGCGTCCCTAGTCTTGTCGATGATACCCCTGTCTACAGGGTTCGCCGCATCCTCGACATGCGCCGTCGGGGACGCGGTCGTCAATATCTGGTCGATTGGGAGGGGTATGGTCCTGAGGAGAGAAGTTGGGTTCCCTCCCGGGATGTCCTGGATCCTTCACTGATCGATGATTTCCTCCGGTCCCGCCAGTTGCCCTCAGGAGCGCCAGGAGGCGCTCGTTGAGAGAGGGGTACTGTCATGATCCTGGTCTTTTCCTCTGTCTCTGTCTCCCTCTTGTGATCACTTACTCACTCTATCACGCACACTCCTCCGCTCATTATCACTTTCAGCTGTCTCCCCTTCCATTCCCTCACCTGTCCCTCTTTTGCCCTTGATTGTCTCTGCTTCTTATTCTCTCTTTCTAGCCCTGTCTCATTGTCGGATTATTCGATGACCTTTCGTGAGACACGTCTGTTTCCTTGTCCTGTCCTGTCTTGTTTAGTCTTTATTGCAACTGTGAGTTATACTGTCATTGGACTGTTTATTATCCGGCTGTGCCTGTTTGCAGAGAACCTGTGCAGCACCTGCTCTTGGCTTTTCACACCGTCGGCGGTCTTCTCTGTTTTGGACTGGGAGTTGGCATCCCGGGATCCCTGCCTCTCCTCTCATGGAGATCTATTGAAAGACTATATTCTTTATTAAAGACTGTCAATTGCACCCCGCCCTGGTCTACCATCGTTCTTACCTCCTAACAGGGATAATATATATATTGCTTTAAAAAAGGCAAATGCAACTACTGTCTGACATTGTTTTTATTTTCCAGCAAATCCATGTGAAAACTTTCAAAACCAAAAATGTAAGAGCCTGTAGTGATCCTAGCTAAGTAATGCATACTTTGCCAGAAACATACTTTATGCAAGTATGCAAAGAGTGTTTTGTCATTGGGTGTACTTGCATTCAATTATTAGCTTCTAGTAATGCAAGATTGGCTTTTCACGTTGCTAAATTGAAAAATGTTTGGCATGCAATTCACAAACGAACACAAGTGTGCAGTGGTCAAGTGCTCACATAGTTTTGTTAAATGGATCGTTTACCCCAAAAGTTTTATTCTGCCATCATTTACTCACCCTCAAATTGTTCCAAACCTGTACGAGTTTCTTTCTCCTGTTGGACACAAAAGAAGATATTCTGAACAATGTTGTCAACCAAGTGGTTGCTGGTAGCTATTGACTCCCATAGTATTTTATTTTATTATTATTATTATTATTGGCTACCAGCAACTGTTTGGTTGCCAAAATCTGGTATCCAGGTTTGGAAAACATGACAAAATTTTTATTGGGGTGAATAAGTGTATTTCTGGGTATTCAAAGGAAACTCATCATTTACTTGCTGTTGCTATTCCAGATACAGCACATGACTCTTTGTTGTTTAAAAGGACAGAAACAAAGATTTTTACAAAATGAATCCATCTATGTGTGTCCAAGTGAATGGGTGTCCAAATGTTGATGTTCTAAAAATAACATGATAAACAACAGGTGTGTGTAAATAATAATAATAATAATAATTAGAAAAAGAATATTTGTTTAACTAGAACTTGTTTAACTATAAAGTGGCCACCTGTTATACTCGTGTTTATGAAAGGGTTGAGTTCACGACTGACATAAATGTAAGTGAATTGAGAAACACAACCTAGGTGTGTTGTGAATAGTGACAAGAGTGAAGCTGAAGCAAGAAGTGTCACAGGAAGTCAAATGCATCTAGACATTTTCTTACACAAATGCCTCGCTTCACTTCAGAAGGCTTTTATTAAGCCCCCACAGCCGTGTTGAGCATTTCTAATATGGATGGAAGCACTTTCTTGGCCTTCAATATCTCTCATCTAACTTGGCCAGTATGCAACCCCCCAGAACACGCTGGCAACCATCTAGCAATGTCCCGACAACCACTTACAACACTATCATTTGTGGCAGATAGTTGTACATGGTAAAACACTACTAACATTTTATTCACAAAATTTAAACATCTTGTTAATCTAGTTTAACATTCATAAGAGTAATACAATTGCCAGACACACAACTATAATATAAAACTGGGAAAGAGAATCCTCATGAGATGAAAAATGGAAAGTGAACAAACAATTTTTAAGTTTGCAGCATTATTTTTCCACATGTTTTTACATTATGTTTTTAAACTCCATTAATTACAGAGTGAGCTGTTCTGCTTTCATGTGAGTCCAGTCTGCTCGCATGAAAGTATATTTCTTATATTTGTTACTTGGAGCCTTTTGCTTCATTTTTGCTCCTTGAGGGCAAATTTTGTGCATATTGTTTTGGTTTGCTTCTGGATTTCATTTCTGAGCTGGACCGGGTCATAGGGTTACTGACGTCAGAGGCCTGGTGGTCCAGGTGACTCAAGAGCAAAACTATGATGTAATGTGTGTGGTTGCCAAAGAGATAATATTGTTGTGCTCAGCACTGGACATTATTATGAGGCTAAAACTCACTCTTTTTAACACACACACACACACATTCAAGAGACAAAGCACACAACGTTGCTAAAAACAAATCTATTTAACAGTGTATGCACATATGGAAATAATTGGTGTAGGAAAAAAATGAGAAAATTTGCTTGCAACTTGAATAATTAAACAGCAGGTGTTTCATGGGAGAGAAAATTAGAGAGACAGAAAAGGGTATAGAGAGAGAAAAAAGGAGAAAAGGGAACAGAATGTTAAAAGTGTGTTAATGGTTAGAAATCTCAGGAACATCAGCATACTATTAGCTCAGATCATTTCTTTTCAGACAGTGGATATTTAGAAAACGTCATTATGTGCCATGATTGGGCTCTTCTGCCATCTACAGGCACAACATAAACTGCTTGAATAAAATATGCTGCTATGTATTGTTATACCAGCAGATCAGTTGTTTCTGTATCACTCAGGCAGTTAATCTCAGATTTATATTCAGCGTTGTCATTGATTTTCAGGACATGCATGCTTTTTATTTAAAGTTAAAATACTTTCATATCCCAGTTAGCATCAGCCAGGTTCCCTCGACTAAAACAAAATACAATTTTTTCCAATGGCTTTTGGATCATTGCAGAAAGTAAGCTCTATTGGCAACAAAAGTTTATTATTCTTACATGGTTTGTTCATCATGATAATTTTCATGAATGAACTCTAGCTTTATGAATTTTGAAGCCTAAACACAATTATCAAAATAAAAAACTATATGCTATAAACAAACTTCACCAAGATCACAAATTCAACATCACCAACATTAAGCTTCAGAGTAAAGACTGAACTCTTTCAGTCTTTAAGAATATTTTCCCTAAAAGATTTGAGTGAGAATAGTTTGCTTAAAAAAAGTTTGATTATAAACACAACAAGGCTGAGAAGATGAGTATACCTGTTCAGAGTGATTACGTTTATAACCTTTTTCAAGACAAATAAAAGCTTTAAAATTAATTGGAATTAAGTATTTTATATTGAATAATAAAATGTGGAAATGAGCTTGTGTTAACCACAGAATTTAGGCATTTAACCAAAACCCATTTAAAAAACTCAGTATGATGGAAGTGGAAGTGCTAAAATGCTAACTTGTTTCTGGGTTTTGGCCTCCAAAAGTACATCATCTCTGCAAATATGGCAGATTTAGAAATTGAATATGGCAGATTTAGGAACTGAAGTCTTACCTTTCAGTTACAATATGAAATAAGCTTTTGAGGGTGTTTATGCATTAGCCGGATCATTCTAAAAATATTAAGCACAATTTGAGCAAAAAGCAGCATTTATGTATATGTTTTTGGTGATTTTAAATGTTATTTAGAGCAACACTGTGTCAATTTTGGCGCTCTAGCTGTTAATAAACAGAACTACACACTTCCCGTGGAAGAACATTCTAACCGGAACTACTTCTCCAAGTTTATATCTATGTTGAATCATGCAGGTATGTGTTACTCTGCATCTGTGACGACCCAAACAGGCTTAGTGATTTGGGATAAAACAAAAGGCAGTTTGGTAGACTAATTTATAATGTAATCGCTCATTATATACATTTTGCGAATTTTGAACACAGAAAAAGTTACATAGTGTTGCTTTAAAAGCAAATTTGCTAATTCTAGCATTAATGATGCAGAAATGACACATTACACACAGCTTTAATGCCCACTTTAGTTCACATACAGTGCAGAATATATACAGTAGCCCTGTGAGGTTAAAGCAGGACAAAGAGAGGTTCTCACACGGCTGGAGTTTCGCTTAAGTTTGGCGGCCACAGGCTCTGGCTTTGCTCACACATCGCTAACACTGATCCTGCACAACGCTAACCAGAACACAGGACAGTGTTAGCATTGTTCTTAATGTGGAAATGTAGCAAGCATAGACCAGACCATCTCTGAACTTACACTATGTAGAATGTGTGGACTGGACAGGAGAAATACTTGTGACTTCTAATGGCCAGAAACAGCACCCGATATGCCAATTAGGAGAACACATTTTTTTCCAGCTCAGATTTATCAGTCATAAGTCATATATTAGTCTGGGGGTGGTTCTTTAAAAACCAAGTTTCAATTTGCCTATTCTCTGGTCATTATAATGCAGATATAGTATGCTCTTGATATAGTAAGTATATTTTGCACTAAAATATTTCCAAAATCTTGTGGCTCTTTTGTCCCTTTGGCTAGGACACATTGCATTTCTAAAATATTCCACTGCACATAAACCAATTACATATTATGTAACAAACCACAAACATCAGCAAAATATGTTCTTCACACATGCGAACATCTATATAATCCCCAAAACCAAAAATGTAAAAGTTAACAAGTTATACATATATATACATATATATACAGTATTGTTCAAAATAATAGCAGTACAATGTGACTAACCAGAATAATCAAGGTTTTTCGTATATTTTTTTATTGCTACGTGGCAAACAAGTTACCAGTAGGTTCAGTAGATTTTCAGAAAACAAATGAGACCCAGCATTCATGATATGCACGCTCTTAAGGCTGTGCAATTGGGCAATTAGTTGAATTAGTTGAAAGGGGTGTGTTCAAAAAAATAGCAGTGTGGCATTCAATCACTGAGGTCATCAATTTTGTGAAGAAACAGGTGTGAATCAGGTGGCCCCTATTTAAGGATGAAGCCAACACTTGTTGAACATGCATTTGAAAGCTGAGGAAAATGGGTCGTTCAAGACATTGTTCAGAAGAACAGCGTACTTTGATTAAAAAGTTGATTAGAGAGGGGAAAACCTATAAAGAGGTGCAAAAAATGATAGGCTGTTCAGCTAAAATGATCTCCAATGCCTTAAAATGGAGAGCAAAACCAGAGAGACGTGGAAGAAAACGGAAGACAACCATCAAAATGGATAGAAGAATAACCAGAATGGCAAAGGCTCAGCCAATGATCACCTCCAGGATGATCAAAGACAGTCTGGAGTTTCCTGTAAGTACTGTGACAGTTAGAAGACGTCTGTTTGAAGCTAATCTATTTTCAAGAATCCCCCGCAAAGTCCCTCTGTTAAAAAAAGGCATGTGCAGAAGAGGTTACAATTTGCCAAAGAACACATCAACTGGCCTAAAGAGAAATGGAGGAACATTTTGTGGACTGATGAGAGTAAAATTGTTCTTTTTGGGTCCAAGGGCCACAGGCAGTTTGTGAGACGACCCCCAAACTCTGAATTCAAGCCACAGTACACAGTGAAGACAGTGAAGCATGGAGGTGCAAGCATCATGATATGGGCATGTTTCTCCTACTATGGTGTTGGGCCTATTTATCGCATACCAGGGATCATGGATCAGTTTGCATATGTTAAAATACTTGAAGAGGTCATGTTGCCCTATGCTGAAGAGGACATGCCCTTGAAATGGTTGTTTCAACAAGACAATGACCCAAAACACACTAGTAAACGGGCAAAGTCTTGGTTCCAAACCAACAAAATTAATGTTATGGAGTGGCCAGCCCAATCTCCAGACCTTAATCCAATTGAGAACTTGTGGGGTGATATCAAAAATGCTGTTTCTGAAGCAAAACCAAGAAATGTGAATGAATTGTGGAATGTTGTTAAAGAATCATGGAGTGGAATAACAGCTGAGAGGTGCCACAAGTTGGTTGACTCCATGCCACACAGATGTCAAGCAGTTTTAAAAAACTGTGGTCATACAACTAAATATTAGTTTAGTGATTCACAGGATTGCTAAATCCCAGAAAAAAAAAATGTTTGTACAAAATAGTTTTGAGTTTGTACAGTCAAAGGTAGACACTGCTATTTTTTTTAACACACCCCTTTCAACTAATTGCCCAATTGCACAGCCTTAAGAGCGTGCATATCATGAATGCTGGGTCTTGTTTGTTTTCTGACAATCTACTGAACCTACTGGTAACTTGTTTGCCACGTAGCAATAAAAAATATACTAAAAACCTTGATTATTCTGTTTAGTCACATTGTACTGCTATTATTTTGAACAATACTGTATATATATATATATATATATATATATATATATATATATATATATATATATATACACACACATATATATATATATATATATATATATATATACACACATATATATATATAAAATAAAATAAAAAACATAAAATCTTCACTATGTGTGAAGATTCATTATGTGTGAAGACTAAAAAAATCATCACTGTGTGATACAGCAGTGAAGATTGCTGTGGCAGAAGATTATTATTTATTTGCAATAAATGCAAAGGCTGGAGGCATTACTTTATGGACTTATAATTTATTGATGGGAAAAACTACACTCAGATTTCAGATTATGCAAATACAAATGCATGCTCACCTCATTTTTTTTTTCAATGTAAAATGACTGATACATTTTAAAATGTATATAGATGCATATAGAAACAAACAGACAGTTCCCAGGCACTGACAAAAACTGATCTTTTCACCATTCATTAAACAATAAAGTCTGATTTTGTCAGTGAATCAGGTGTCCCTGTGTGAACTGCATACTAATCTCACATTTGAGATTATTTTTATAATGTAAGAGGAAAAGTGATGGTATATCATTAATGTATTAGATGGCAAATTGAGTTTGTGATTAATTCTGTCAATGGCTCTAAATCCCTAAAAAGCTATCAGTCTTGTCAGCACTGATATAATTATGTGATAGGGGTATTTTTTTTTCTTGAACAAAGAGACCTTCATTTAAAAAATGGCAATTCATACATGCTGGGAGACTTTAGACACCCGGAGCAGTGGGCAGCCATGTGCTGTGGCACCCAGGGAGCAGTTGGAGGTTTGATTCCTTGTTCAAGTGTCTCACCTCATTCGTGGTATTCAGGGTGAAACAGAGCACTGGTCATTCATTCCCCTCACCAACAATCCCTGGGGGTATCGAAACTCAAAACCACAACCTTTTGGGTTACAAGTCTGACTCGATAACCATTACTAAACTGCCCCGCAGTATTTGAACCTGGAACTCCCAGGTCGAGAACTGACAGTTCTCACAGGTGTGTAGCATATTAGTATTAGGACATACTACCAGTTGGCACTGTCCTATAACCTGTACTCTTTATGACATCATCAATGAAATAGTGTTTTTCTCACAGAACAATACAGATAATATATATATATATATTGTCACGGGAGGAGCACAAGACAGACACAGTGGGCGTGGCGTCAGGCCTCGGAGAGGCTTTTATTAACAGAAATCATAAAACAAAGGGAATAAAAGTGGCCAAAGGGGGAAAGTGTCCAAAATAACAGGGAATCTAGTGTCCTCGTCGTGCTGCGGGATTTGTGTAGGTCGGGCAGTGTTCATCAAGGAAGGGTCCAGGCAAGGGGCGGAGTCCGGCGGCCGCACGCGCTCCCCTCCTTGGTCCGGGGCGCGAGGGGCGGCGGCTTCTCCTAGCGGCCGCGTCTCTCTCGTTGGCCGCGGCGCTGGTAGGGGATGGACGGCCCGGCATCCTGGCCCGTCGGCCGTGTATACGGGTGCGGTTCCCATCCGGATCGCGGGTCCGGCAGCTCACGTCTTGGTGGCGCGGGAGTCCCTCAACGCACCCTTCCTGGACCCACGAGGACACCAGTGTGCATGCACGGGGAAGAGACCGGTCTCCTGAGGAGAGGCGCGTTGGGCTTTTAAACAGCGGCGGTAATGAGGCTCCACTTCCTTCAGGTGTGCCCCATCACACGCCGCCAGCCCTGACTCGTCCAGCGCCCCTCCTCTCACACACCCACTCCAGTCGGGAGCCTGGTGAAGGGCGGCGATTTAGGACGGGGTGCCGGTGATAATCAGGGAGGAGGCAGCTGACTCGTCACAATATATATTTTTACAATATGATGCAGTGCACAACTTAGATTAAATGGCTGAACTTGCCAAAGTTAGTGAGGTTTGTATCATTAAATATGCGTTAAATATTTAAAAAAAAAATACTTCAATGTCATAACTGCATGTTTGCCAAATGCTGACAGTACAGGACTATTATACAGCTTTATCTATTATTATTAGACAGGACTGTTAAAATAAAACAGAAACTAATATAGAGGGAGAGTCTCTGCTCTGGTGCAGTGCTTCTCATCTGAAGTCCTGCCAAATAGAAAAACCTAGAGGCTAAAAATTAAAAAATGACAAAAATCCACTTGTACTAACTAACAACATCTGAACCACAGAGAACAACTGTCTACTTGCAAAGTGTCCACTGGTGCACACTTCAGGAGCTCAGCTCATGCAGTAATCCATGTATTGTCTGCTTGTTTGAATACTATGCTTGTATTCTACTCATCTGACATACTGTTTTTTTTGTTTTGTTTTTTTGTTTTTTTTTTGCATACTGTGTGCACCAATATTTGGTTGAAGAAAAAAAAGGCTCAAGATAACCTTATTTACAACGGTTTTTAGTTTTTGTGTCTAATATGAGTACTAATATTTGGTGTGACGTCATAGAGTGAAACTTTAATGAAAATATGAAGATAAACGAATAAAACGAGAGATTCAAGAGAGCCAGAATCATTCAGTCAGTGAGCCCAGTCTGATCCACTAGCTGGTTTGCTTAATCTTACAACACATATACTGTACAAATATAGGGCGCCAGTTTGAGAGATAATCTACTCCTTTAATCATGGGAAATCCTTTTCACAACAGGCCAGCACTGACACAGGGACGATCCATTAGAGGAGGGTTTCAGACCTGCTCTCCTCTGCAAACATGCAATCTTTATCAGCCACAGTTATGCTCTTGTACAATACACAATATATTAAATAAAATTTTATCACTCCTAAAATGCAGTACTTCATAATTTAATCAAATGCTTTGTTCTAAACTTATATCCCATAATCATAATTTAGAGTGAATCTAAATATTCAATAAGAAAAAAATAGATTTCATTCATTGCAATAAGTGGACATTACATAACAAAATTAAGCCAGGATAGGAGGAGGGTTAAAAAAGTAAGAGGGATTTATGACATCAGCCAAAAAAGATTATGAAGACAGATCTTTCTTATTTGGAATAGGCCTACTAGCTGTGCATCAATGAATCAGACATATGCACAAAAAACTAAACCAGGTCAATTTTTAGTTCACTTTAATACTACCAATGATGCCAGATGACTCTGCACTTCTAAAAAGAAAATAATTTTATGTATAACACAGAAGCTAATCATTCACTGAAAGAACAACAGTAGCAGTCTGTACACCACTACAGTACACTGGACCCCTGGGAATGAAGCAGAATTCTAATTAGTTAGAGAACCGACCTTTGAGCTCACTTTATAAACTCTTGGCAGTATTAAGTTCAATACTTAAGTACCAAACTTAAACATAGGCAAGGTTCAGCTATGAACCTGTACACAGAGGTGGACAAAGTACACAACTTCATTACTTGAGTGAAAGTACAGATACTACTGATCAAATACTATTCCACTAAATGTGAAAGTTGTAAAGACAGGTTTTTGCTTAAGTAAAAGTACGAAAGTGTATGCTTTTAAAAGTTCTTAATTATAAAAAGTAAATTGTTTTATTGTGGTTTACTTTGCCTTTAATGCTAAGTCTTATGTCTTGTGTTAAATCTTATGTGCCCTCCAGACGTTTGCGCTCTGCAAGTGAATGACGCCTTGTGGTGCCATCCCAAAGACGTTCAAAATCACTCTCACGGTCCTTCTCCTGGACTGCGCCCAGCTGGTGGAATGACCTCCCAATCTCAATTCGTACAGCTAAGTCTTTACTCATTTTTAAGAAACACACACACTAGAAAAACTGCTAACAACTTTCTGAAGTAGCATGTACAGATACTCAAAAAGTGTCCTTAAAGGGTTAGTTCACCTGAGAATGAAATTTCGTCCATCTTCTACTCACCCTCATAGCATCCTAGGTGTATGTTACTTTCTTCTTTCAGAATAATCCAATCAGAGTTATATAAAATATTGTCCTTGCAAGCATTTCAATGTGGTAAGCGGGTGTTTGTTGTCAACAGTTCAGAAAATGTGAAATAAAGTGCGTGCATCTGTAATAAAACATACCTCACATGGCTCTGGGGGGTGAATAAAGTCCCCTTGAATTTTCCTTCTTGGGTGAACTAACCGTTTAAGTACTTTACTCAAACAAAAAGCCATGTAGAAATACAGATTTGCACAACCAAATAAACACATATATTCTTTAAAGCTTATTTATTTTTATGTAAAGCAAATCAACCAAGCACTTCTTACCAGAAGTTTGATAGCATTGTGTGCAGAATGTCTTCTCTTCTGGGTCTGTTCTGAGATTTCAAAACACGGCAGTTTAGTGATATCCGGTTCGCGAACAAATCATTCGATGTAACCGGATCTTCTTGAACCAGTTCACCAAATCGAACTGAATCTTTTAAAAAGATTCGCATTTCCAATAGGGTTGTGCCGATAGACGACAGTATCGTGTATTGACGATAGTCAGAGATATCGACATAAGACGATATTATGCTCATTCTCCTATTAATGTATTAAATAATAATAACTATTATTATTTACATTTTTATTAGTCGGCCTATTATAATTCGGCTATCAAACTGCCCAGCTATTTCACTTCAGCACCGCATTTCACACACAAACACACACGCACACACATACAGCACGCGCAAAAGAAGATTAGAACCTGTAGTCACTGAAAAAGTTGAAATGCTTTGACTCGCATAACTTGTTAAATCTATGAAATGAAAGAGAAAGAAAATGAGGAGTAGGTGTCCCACACTTTTAATGACTGCTACACGGCAACGCATTCTTCTCAAACATGAGAGATTAACTCTTTCTTGGCGTTACAAATAAAGTAAAGACAAAATGATAACAAGGCTACGTAAGAACCACTATGGATGATAAATTCGCTCTGCCGCCCAGGAGGGCCACCATATGACTTTGTCTTTCTGTGAGCACATGGCTTGTGTTGTGTTTGTTTGGTGCCATGTGCTCTCTCTCCTGTCTATTTTCTGACCCCGCCCATCTTGTTACCTCATCATTGTTTTAGTTGCTCCACCTGTGTTTCTCCCTTTCCTCTGGACTCCATTCCCCTAAACTCCACTCACCTGTTCTCTCTCGTTACCTCATTCCTTGATTTAATTTGTTCCAGCTGTTTACCTGATTGCCTCTTCATTATAAGCTTCCTGTGTTTTCTGTTCTGGGCTTGTTTGTCTCACATAGGTGCTGGTTAATGCCTTTGATGGCTGGCTACTCTGTGTTCAGTCTATGTCTTGTAACTTTGAACGCTACTCTGGGTTTTTCTGCGTCTGTCTCTCTCTACAAACAATGAAGCGATTTTGCCCCCTTGTTGTTGATAAATATAATGTAGCGATTCAGTATCAATTAATAAAAGTCGCGTTTCTTCACTGACAAGTTTATGAGCTTCTGAATGTTACTTTTTGCACAGCGCGATCTCAGACCTCTCTGTCCGAGTGTTTGTGTTTGTGTGCACACGCATTGATCAGTGCATTATCAGAAACAGTGCATTAACAGTGATTAAACTGAACTGTTTTAATGCATTGGCCTTGTCACACACATTTTGTGATTCACATTTTGTTTTTGAAAAGCTGAAAAAATGTTAATTAAAAAATATTCAGAAACTATTAGCATCAATTAGTTTTTATATTGTATAATAAAAAAATGCGTATGTACCGTTTAAATACAGAATACATTTAAAGGGGTGGGGGGGTGTTGGCACAGTTGTTAAACAAAAAAATAAAAATGGCACATCATGCCGAAAAGATTGTTGAACCCTGCAATATAGCATGAAGTAACTTTCTCCAATCCTGGTGCTAACATTCACAGCATGCCAACAGTTGGCCATAAGCGATGGTTTAAAAAGTAAAAAATACTTTAAATATTAGTATTTTTCTTACACACTGGCGTCATATCATGGATTACAGTCATTCATTTTGCAGTGTTTTTGGAGCAACCACTTTGAGAAACTCATTTATATGGACTCACAGAGATGGATTATTTTTCTAAAAATGTTTGTTTTCCACAGAAGAAAGAAAGTCATATACATCTGGGATACATCTGGGATGGCATGAGGATGAGTAAATGATTCATCTTTGGGTGGACTATCCTTTTAACAGCCTTTGAGGTGATTAAAGATATAACATGTATGCTAAATATCATCATCAAGAAGTCCAAAGTAAGGAACAAAAAGAAAAACATCACAAATGACAACTCAATTGGCCGCTTATATGCAGCGCTTCTGTCCATGCAAATCAGAGACAGACTACTTCAAAGCTCACAGGATAACATGAAATCCCCTTCTCAGCCACCTGGTTTCTCGCTTAGGCCTAAGTCAACCGGGTTTATGTAACAAAGTCTTTACGAAAAATTTCAGTTTGACAATTCACACCAAAAACCACAGCTAACTGTGCTGCCTTTATCACCAAAAAGGGTGACATTGGTTAAAGTTGTGAGACATAATAATAGTTTTCACTGAATGTTTTGCTTGAGCAGAATTAGATTGTGTGAAGAGAAGTTCATGCTAGATTTGATCTACAATGTAAACAGAAAACAAACTTCATTGCATAGAAAAGCATTAATGGGGCATCTGATGCTATGACCCTGCTCACGCTTATTGTGTAATGGCAGATGCACCAGTGTTTGTCATGCCTGGGTCAATACTAGTGATCCTTACTTGGGCAAGAAATTAAAATGAACAAGTGAGGCAAAGTGTTTCAGCTAGAAGCCTATGTCAAACTTTTGTGAAACTATACCTTGACAAAGGCTACCAGCCAAAATGTTGGGAGAATAAATAGCCTATGCTTAAGTGAGTGTGCAGTTGTTCTCTTTCAACAAGAAATTAAAATGACCTAGTATCCTTGTTTATTATTAATGTTTAGCCTTAACTTTTTAAACACACCATGGTTGTTTGAAAAAAGCTTGACCTTCATGTTAATCAAAAACTCAGTCATAACTCACCGCCTGTCTTCAGCCTAAGTAAAATACATCCAGAATGTTGGCCGAGAGGATCATATGTATGGAAGTAAAATGATGACAAATGTCTTTGAAACAAAAAAGCATGCTGAATAGCACTAACTGAAAAGAATATGCATTGCATTAACAGTACTTGCATTTTAATGCCTTGTATTTCCAGGGCTTGCATTTTTAGGTCCTGAAATTTAACATAGTTGTTCGTTTAAGCTGTGAATATTTCTATAAAAAATATTTCACACACCTTTTCATAATTAAAAAATCAATAATTCATATTCATGTTCCAGAATTCACTTCCAAAATATTAAATCGGTTTAAAAATACGATGTATAATATTCAACAGGCAAATTTCGGTCCATTTTATTTCACTTTCCAAATTCGCTTCCACAAATTCAGTGGTTAAAATCATAGACAGTAAAAGAAATGGACACAGCGACCCATTGGAACTCAACTGAGACAATTGAAGCCCATTTTTATCGTTTTTTAGCACTTCCATTTCTGACGCGCAGACTCAAACGAAGCTTGACGACATCAGCAACCTGTCTGACAGATGTAAATCTTCTAGTAGCTGTGCGTGCAAACTGCCATCGTTAATCTTGCAGAGACGGCGAGCTTGAGCGGGGAGTTCTTTGGCGTGAGTAAGCAGGAGTAATTATTCTGATTAATTATTTTGTATAGTATTTTAAAATGTAACGCCAGTACGCCATATTAAGTTAATTGCCTGCGAGCTTCTCCTCCTGTCTGTACGGTAATGCGACAGAGAGTCGAGTGGTTATGACGCAATCGTTAGCCTATTTTTTACAAAAACTGTTTATACGGGGCCATAATGTAACATAGACGGTAATGGAGCCCTTTATACATTGTCGTGTATCTTTAGAAAAAAATAATGGACAAACAGAGTCTTTAAACGCCTCAGATGTAAAGTTATTCGCTGTCAAAGTGACGCCAAAATGAATGGGAGTCAATGGTAATGCTAACGCAAGTGAAGTTCTGCTACAAGATGGCAGCTCGCAGCCGACTTCAACTTCCGGTCGACTTCCTTGCTGCCTGGTTAAAATTCGGCAGATAATTCGCCCTTTCACATCCAGGAGCTGCAGGAATAGCAGTAGAGCACAGAGGCATGATCTCCATCTCCTGTCAGTCGCTCACCAGCAGGTGGTGCAAGCGGCTTCTGATGAAGACCAAAGCAACGGGTGGATTAAGTAATACAGTTACAAAAACTGATCTGCAGAAATGGAGCAGGCGCTAAGCAGAAGTTTTGATTATTGGGGCATGTGGAAAAGCTGATTGTGTGAATGTTTATTTCAACATCTTTGCCTTTACCATAGACTGTATAAAGGCTGTTACCCGTAGCCTATTAAGCAGCATTCTCTACCATAAAGGAGATTATAATGGGATTTTACCCAACGCTGAAGTACAGAACTAACATTACATCTAAGGAAGACATTGCCTTTGGTTGTTTAGTTTCCATAACTTTGTGTCATGGCTTGTGTGTCCCTGTGCTGTTATAATGACGAGTAATGCTTCTCAATCAATTAATACTATGATATAAAACCTCTCAGATTACACTTTATTGATGATTATGCAAACTATAGACAGTTAAGCAGATGTAAAATATGAATGAACGCTCAAGGTTTCACGCGGTTTCCCTCAGAAATATGTTAAAGAAAAGAAAACTGATTAACGTGGCTCAGCGCACTAACAGCGATTACATTTACATTTATTCACTTAGCAGACGCTTTTATCCAAAGCGACTTAAACTCACTTAATCTTACTGATGAAGCAAATTATATACAGACAGATGAGGATATTAACGCAAGTCGTTTAATAAGAAAAACTCAGTGTTAAACTCTAACGTTAAAAAATTAACGTCTTTTATTGCCTCAAGATATTAAATTTGGCATCTAATTAATACAATATATTACTGTATATTATGTACATTTCAGCAGATGAGCCCAGAAATGAGCCCCAATTCACCAAATCATTTTTTTTTTCGTAAAAAGAAAACCAAGCGCAGTAGTTTTATGTTTGATATTTGCTGTCTATTCGCCTAAGCTGCTTTAGGGACCATCTGCAAATTTACCTCAAAATGAAACGTAGTACAATATTAAATTCTAATTAATCAGTTTACACTAAATTAATAATTTACTCAAACTGACTAAATATATATGGCCAATAACTTATTTCTCTTTGTATGGACACTACACAAATATTGTTTAAGAAAAAATTTGTAAGTCAGTCTTGTATCTAGCAATGTACAACAACTGTTGGAACATGAAAAACCCTTTCCAGGGATCTTTAATATGTAAATAATTGTATACTGTAAATATATGAAGGGAGGTATTGGCAAAATCACTATGAGAAATACAAGATTTAGAATTTGACAGTACGTTATTTAAATTTTTTATTAAAACACATTGGACCTTTTAACCCAGTCAGTGGAATTGTCAGATGGTCCCTTGGGTCCTTGCTCTCTCCATGAAGACGTGGAAATTTCAGCAATGGATAAATGGATTTGCAGCACTTGAGGTATTCTGAAAAGTTGAGATGTTTTTAACTCGATGCGGTGCAGACGCGCTCGTTTTTTCCAGGAGCGTCCGCACCGCATCGAGTTAAAAACATCTCAACTTTTCAGAATACCTAACTTTTCTTGCACCACCTGCTGGTGAGCGACTGACAGGAGATGGAGATCATGCCTCTGTGCTCTACTGCTATTCCTGCAGCTCCTGGATGTGAAAGGGCGAATTATCTGCCGAATTTTAACCACTGAATTTGTGGAAGCGAATTTGGAAAGTGAAATAAAATGGACCGAAATTTGCCTGTCGAATATTATACATCGTATTTTTTAAAACCGATTGAATATTTTGGAAGTTAATTCTGGAACGTGAATATGAATTATTGATTTTTTAATTATGAAAAGGTGTGTGAAATATTTTAATTGAAATATTCACAGCTTAAACGAACAACTATGTTAAATTTCAGGAACCTAAAAAATGCAAAGCCCTGGAAATACAAGGAATTAAAATGCAAGTACTGTTAATGCAATGCATATTCTTTTCAGTTAGTGCTATTCAATATGCTTTTTTGTTTCAAAGACATTTGTCATTATTTTACTTCCATACCATATGTGGAAAATAATCACATCAAATTAAGGCTGGATTAATTAGATGTTCCCCTGCAGGTGGAAGTGAGAGCCAGATTTTTAATTATCAGGAGCATGAAGGACAATTTATTATTAAATTTATTTTTTGGGGTCAGTTCAGCTATTGGTACTTACAATATCAGTTATTGGTTTTTAAATTGTTATTGATTTCACTGTGAACATTTATTTTCATGCATTTTTCTTTTTTTTTGTATTACCTATTTTCTTTTTCAAAAATCTGTTTCACTCAAATGTGAAAAAGGTGACGTGAGGGTGATTAAATAATTCCTATAATTTTCTTTTTAGGTCAACTATCCCTTTTAAGTGAGAATATATGTGTTGTGTGTGTGTGTGTGTGTGTTTTCACAGGTTTGGGTGGTTTATGAGAACACTAATTTGTATAATGACTAGGGAATGGGTACCGAAACCCGGTATTAAACTGGCCCCGGGGCTTAAATTATGGAAAGGACCGTAGTATCAGTAAGATCTTACGGTATCGGTTCTGCTTTCGGGTACTGGAGGAAAAATAATGTTACTATGTATTTTTGCTTAATAATGTTGTCGTGCACATTTAATCTCGCCAAACATTTCTAATGTGCGATCATATTAAGATGTTTGTCCGTGAGATCTGCGTGAAATCTCATGCATGCCGCGGAGGCTGCCTGTCGGTCACACACACACACACATTACACACACACGCACATACACCACAACGAGCGCACGCACATGCATTAACTGTACGTAAACTCCTGCTTAATAATAAAGAGTGACGATGGCGAAAAGATTTGCTTAATGTTATCGTGCACATTTTATCTTACCAAACATTTCTAATTTCCGATAATTTTTTTTTAAATTAGCATATTTTTGTGTTTTGCCTTGGTACCGAAATTGGTACCGAGAACTGTGGATTTTCACTGGTATCAGGTACCGAACACT
The DNA here is from genome assembly GCF_003368295.1 of Carassius auratus. Taxonomy (NCBI): domain Eukaryota; kingdom Metazoa; phylum Chordata; class Actinopteri; order Cypriniformes; family Cyprinidae; genus Carassius; species Carassius auratus. The sequence continues at coordinate 20,895,204 of NC_039273.1, read as the reverse complement.
GAAATTTTGGTACCGTGACAACACTACGCATAACAGTACGAAAACTCCCACTTAATACAAAGAGTGACGATGGCGGAGAGAGCAAAACGTTCCAAAGTGTGGTTATACTTCACTAGAGTAATGCTGACAACCCTCGTTGTCATAAGTGCAAAACAATATTTGCATGTAAGGGCGGAAACACAAGCAATCTGTCAAAGCATCTTTCAAAGTGCATTATGTGTATCGACTGCCTAGCTAGCTCGTCTCTGGTTGTTGCCCCATCTACGTCAGGTATGCATGCTAAAATTCATGTTGAATCAACGTTGTTTCACATCATTTAAAATAAATGTAAAATCTCCCTAGTTTGCTAACCTTACGTAGAAATTCTGTTGATTTCTTTTGGGGAAAATGAGAATGGAATCAACATATTTTCTTTATTTCTCTTGATTTTCTTGTTTTAAAATTCCAAATAAGGAAAAATCGGTATGCAAATGTAAACATTTATTTGGCTAACTAAATGCACAGCACCTCAAGTTAGTTTACAAAATAGCCAATTGCCACATTTTGCAACCTTTTTATTTTATATATATATATTTGTTTTATATTTATTATTATATATATATATATATATATATATATATATATTATATGATGCCTTTTTGTTTTTATGTTTACTGTAATGCTTTCTTGATATATTTAAATAAATCAAATCAAATTCTTAAAAAAAAAAAACATACAACCACAACACAAAGTACCGATAAGAATACTGTTAAAGTACCGGACCGTTAAGCAGTAGTAATTACCGTTAAAACCTTAACGATACCCATCCCTAATAATGACATGGGTATAACATAGGTATTACAATATGAAGGGACACTTCCTGTGTCCCCGTAATTCAAAAGACTTTAAAAAAACACTTGTTTGTGTGTTTGTTTGTTTGCTTGTTTTTTTTTGGGGGGGGGGGTTAAATTAAAAAATGCAGAGAGAGAGAGAGAGAGAGAGAGAGATTGAAAGAAGTTCCGTATAATGGAGAATTCAATCTTTCAGCAGTATTCCATTCCCTCACTTTCAGTGTGGACGTCAGACAAATTTCCATATTAAAAACAGGCTTGATAGATTTTCCAGTGGGTGTGGGAGGTGTGGATCTGGGAATCTCACTAAAAAAAGAATGGCCTCCATGGCTTCACCAAACACAGCAATATGCACAGAGACATCACAAATTCATCTGAAGAAGAGAAGTGTCTGGAAGAGACATTTTCCAGAGCTTTCTTCTTCAGTTGTTAATTATGTAATTCTTGGCAGCTGTAAAATTATAGGTACACTGCCATGGAAACAAGCCTCGAGCTCTATGACAATGACTATGTGGCGGCAGAGATATTAGTTTTTCAGCCTTTATGACTTAATGCAAATTTCGGGAAACTAAGCATTATTAGTCTATACCAAAACTGCATCCTTTTACCTTTTAGGAGCACAGTGTACCCAGACACTTTAACACAAGTATACAAGCAGTCAAGCTAAACACCATCAACATCACTCTGGACCAATTACACAGTATAAGCTTGACCTGCTGTTTTGCTGTTTACAGCAGTGACAGGATGTAATGAGGCAATGATGTTCTCTCTGATGAGCTGCTCTCTGATGTTTGCTGTATCCTGCTTCCGCTGTAAATTAAGTTAGTACAGCCGAGCATCTCAGCAGAACCATCAGCAGTGTTTAAAAAACCCCCACTGGCAGTTTGCACTGAGTATCTTGCAGCAGAGATTTTACAATTACAATAAAAATACAACTGTAATAAAAATACAATTCTGAATAAACTTTTTTTCAAATTCCATGATTAATTTCATACAAATTTGCTTGTTAAATCCATTAGGAAGAAGAAGAAAAAAACTGAAAAAGGTCACTCTTTCAGACACACTTTATTAATTTACTATTTTGCATGGAAAGATGAAAATACTTTGCTTCATTATTATTATCAATTGATATTCTCTGATGTTAGTAGGGACAGTTGTTCTTTTTGTGGTTTAAAGGAATAGCTCACATACAAATAAAAATTCTGTTATCGTTTATTAACCAAAAGAACACACATAAATATAAATATAATTAAAATATATCAATAAATATATTTTGCAGCAGGAGTTTAGCATCTGCCCACTGCCAAAACCACTTCCAAGTGGTTTGCTGACCAAGATATTACTGTGCTTCATTGGCCAGCCAAATCACCTGACCTAAACCTCACAGAGAATCTATGAATCTCATTGGGCTGGTGCTCACCTATTATTGTCACTGTTTTAATTTCAGCAAATCAATTTGAGCAAACTCACACATCCTGATTAATATTCATGAATCCAGTAACTGCGGAATTCCGTAAAAAATGGACCGGAATTTTTGCATTCCGGTAGGCCTATTTGTTTTTATAAATCTGGCATTTACAGTGCTTTAAATCGTTACAGTCATGCGTGCGTGCATACGAGATGGAGCGAGAACCGGTTTGGCTGGATTTATTTTAAGGTTATTGCTCATTTTATTTTTATTTTTATTTTAGGCCAATTTCTTATATAAGCTATAAATTTTTCTTGAAGCATTCCATTTTGTCCCAGGGCTTGAAAACCTGTGCCCACTTAGGTCCATTCAGAAACTTGAACGCTCTGGGAAAACGACAGTGTCGGGTCACAGCCATCTTTTAATTGTTGTTTTGAATCCAGCGATTATTTATTTACAAATTATTAAACGGATTATGACAAAGGTGTAGTCATGAAAAGCTTATCAGAGGTGTTACATCGAGACCATGAGACCATGCTTTTGGACGCCGTTCGAGCCCATAAGCCTACATTTATGCAGCCCTTGTTCTGGTTTGCCGGTTGGTCATGAATTTCCCACCAAATTCAATAATATTTAGGCACTGTGTCTTTTCCTAAATCTTTACCCGTCTAACCCTCTAATTTCGCAGGTTTATTTGATAGTCTTTCACTTAATCACTGTTTTTGTATCTCTTACTGTTGTAAACATGTGGTAGCCTAAAGGAAATGATTAAAATAAACAAAATTAAATAAAAATGGACAGTTGCCACAAATTAATAAAAATAAGCCGAATTAATATACAAGTTAGGATAGCCTTTCTGTCCTGTGTCCCCACAGCCCTGAAAAGCACACAATATGAAATTATTTAGTTACTACATTTCTATTGCTTTCCATGTTGAAGAACTTTGTGTTGTTTCTATTTTAATGTTCTTTTAAAGTTTAAATCACATTAAAAGCTTAATTTGTACATTATGAATGAATAATGATGCGTTTATATACCGTCACTCACAGCCGCTCGCACATGTTTTGCGGACGAGCGCACGCAGTCCAAAATTAAATAGGTTAATCGACCATTGACAGCTTTAATTGATTGCATCTCTTATCGACAACAAATCGATCATCAATTAATCACTGACATCCCTACTTGAAACCCATATAATAGTTTTGTTTAATGTAGGGATGCATCCATCCGATATTTGGGATCAGTATTGGCTCCGATACTGCCATTCTCCGTGGATCGAGTATCTGTCAGAAGAGACCGATCCAAATCCAATATTGTGCGTATACTATTCTGTGTTATTGTTGAGCCCCACAAAAAACATAAAAACATTATAAAGCACCAAACATTTTCGTGGACATATTTCAAGTGTTCTGAAGCTGTTACATAGTTCCATGTGAGGTACAGATTAATATTGAAGTTATTGCATTCAAGCTCACATAAACTCTTCTTTCCACTACATCTGTCATCCTCCATTCAGCAGTCAAACTGCGTGTCGCGTTCGGGTTACTACAGTCAAAACGATGAAACTCTCTGCACACTGTAAATCTGTGTTTTCTCAAGCTCATCATTCTGCGCACAGGATGCGGATCCGTGACGCTCTATATTTGCGCCTTTTGCATTATAATACTTTTCTGTGCAAAGATTATTAATAGTCTTTCTTGTTCTGTCCTATTTATGATATGTTGCTGCCTTTATTACTGTGCTATGCATTTAAAAGAAACGTCTTATAGATTTCTATATAAATGTATATTTTTCATGAATGTATTTTACAACAATGCAAAGAGCAATGTGTACATTTCATCAGATTTTAGACTTATTCACTTTTATTTGTAAATAAAATATTTCACTAGATTTTAAATTATTGTGCAACCGTGATTTTTCTAGAATCTAGAGTATCTTTTTGCTGCTGAATTATCCACTCACCTAGTTTATAATAGTATTTTTGACAGATTATGATTGTATATTTTTTCATTTGTTATTTTTCATTAAAATTAAGTTGTGTATATGTAGTAGATTGTGTTTAACACGTAAAAGAGTGATGATCAGGTCAACACAGAGAAGTATAGAAATTCTACATTAACAAAAAAAACCTGCGCTGGTATCAGATTGGATCGGTATTGCCAGATACTCAGAAATTTTGGTATTGGATCGGATCGGTTCCGAACAAATGGTATCGTTGCATCCCTGGTTTAAAGGAACAGAGCTTAAAAAGCCCTGCAAATAACATGCCATGAATTAAGAATATGTTCCCACAACTTTTTAATTAATGGACATATTTTATTATTTTTTTCCCTTGTTTTAGTTCAATTGTGGCCAAACTGTCATAATTTGATCCCTTCAAATTAATTTTTAGCTAATTAATCTTTAGTATTAATTTAGCTAAACCGTGGC